>NW_007252264.1:242996-427153 GCF_000164805.1 Carlito syrichta | reverse complement strand
TGATGAGGTCTCCCTGCCCAGGCGGGTCTCGAACCCGTGGGCTCAGGCAATCCACTCACCTCAGCCTCCCAAAGGCGCGGGATTACAGGCTGAACCATCGAGCCCAGCTCAAATATCAATTCTTATATCACACAATAAAACAGTTTTTAAAAAATTTATGCTACTATTAATTGTGTTGAGAGGTACCAATAATTTTTCTATGCCAACACCTATGCTCAATTGATTTGCCAGAGTTTGCTGAAATATGTGCCAATACATTACTCTTCTGAATTAAAATTTTGGGACAGAGAAAGCTTTTTTTAAAAGGTGTAAACTTGCTATAAGGTATTTGTATGTATTTGTGGAAGGGTATATACGATAATGTCACTTAAACCACTGGATCACCTACAAAGACTGATTTATCAGATCATCTAGTGTTTTGATTTCTTGTATTGTATCGTTAGTGCCTAGCATGATATTCAGAGGGAAAGCAAAAGCACTTTCTCTGAAGAATTGTTAGGGAGGTGTATACCCACTCTGAGGGGAATCATGTGGCAGTATGTTGAGAGAATGAAAGAGTTCATAACTGAGAACTGGATAAGACAAAGAAGATAGCATGTAGATTGCAGATTCTTGCTAAGGGAGAAAGGGATATAGCTGTAGGATTGGAGGGCATTCCTGGCAGACAACATGTGACATGCTCAAGGCTCTGGATACCCTGGGCGAACATTCTATGTGAAGAGAATGACAGGCATTCTATTAGCCAACATAAAGCTGGATTCCTCGTAGCATAACCCATGGTGTGTTCTGTATCTGTTCTCAGTTACTAAGCCTGTTGGAAACTTCCTCCTCATCTATGCTCTTTGACTGCCTTGGTGTGTAAAATACGTAGTAGGCAACACAACAAGTGACTTCCAGTCAAAATCTATGACTTTACAAGGTGATTTATTTAGTCACAGTCAACATTTTTATACTTATTTGTTTTTATTATAAAACAAAATCACTGATTAATTTTCAAATACTAACTAATGCACTAAACACACACATAATACCTTGTCTTATTTAATTCTCAGAGGCAAAATAGCCTGTCCTATAAGAATTGTTATTATCTCCATTTTACTAAGAAGAAACTGAGCTATTTAAAGGCTTAATGACACCAAGGTCGAACAGTAAATTAGTACAGAACTGCATTTTGAATCTAGGAAATTTGGCTTAGGAAAACCAAGAGTTTTCACCTTTCACATAGTTATTGCCTCTTCTACGAACTCATGATACCAGGAGGTTCGTCAGAGAGGAACTTAAGGAGAATATATATGTAATGCACCAAACAATAATACACTGTATTGGTTTCATAGTGCTGCTGTAACAAATGGCCTCAAACTTAGTCAAGGTATAGACAGGGCTAAATCCTTTTGGTGAACCTGAAGGGAGATCTATTTTCTTGCATTTTTTCAGCTTCTAGAGACTACCTACAATCCCTAACTCACTAACCACTGCTTTCTTGCATCACTCCAACCTCTTATTTTTTCCATCATATTTTTTACTACTAATTCTGATCCTCCTGTCTTCCTGTAATAATGGAGTCATGATTTCATTGGACCTATTTGGACAATTTTATCTCCTTTTCAGGGAAGAGTTCCTTTTACCATATAAGGTAACACAGTCAGAGGTTCCAAGGTTTAGGCTGTGGTTAGCTTTAAGGGGCTGTTGTTTAGCCTACCATACAGATTATTGCACTCTAGAAAATATTTGCTTAAGTTTTGGGTAAGGAAAAGTGACTAGGTATGAACTCTGCCCACGAAGAGCTCAAAGTATAATGGGAAATCAGTCATCATATACGGATTTGCTACATACGTGTAAACCAAAAATGACAGTAAAATGTGACAAGATGCTGCAGTGTGCACACTGAGTACTTACTCTGGCTGAGGATGTCACAGAAAAGAGTCACACAAACATTCTGTATTTAAAATATCCACAGGATGCCTTTACAGGGCAGCTGTTCCAAACTAATTTCCATTAAGAAAATAGTAACCGTTTTTCTTTTTTTGAGTCAGAGTTTCACTCTGACAACCCAGCCTGGAGCCCAGTGGCGTGATCACAGCTTGCAGCAGCCTCGAACTCCTGGGTACAAGTGATCCTTTTACCTCAGCCTCCCCACTAGATGGGATTACAGGCACACACTACTACTCTCAACTTATTTTTTGATTTTTTTTTTTTTTTTTAGTTGGAGTCTCATTCCGTTGTCCAGGCTGGAGTGCAGGGGCACACTCACGACCACCCCAGCGTCGACCTGCTGGGCTCTGGCGATACTTCTATCTCAGCCTTCCAAGCAACTGGAACTACAGATACATGCTACCACTCTGGCTAATTTGTTTGATTTATTGTAGAGACGAGGTCTCACCATGTTGTCCAGGCTGGTCTCAAACTCACAGGCTCAGACAATCTTCTTGCCTCGGCCTCCCAAAATGCTGGGATTACAGGCTTGAGCCACTGTGCCCAGCCACTTTTTTTTTTTTTTTTTTTTTTTTTTGTAGAGATGACATCTTGCTATATTTCTCAGGCTGGTCTTGAACTCCTGGGTTCAAGCAATCCTTCCACCTCGACCTTCCAGAATGCTGGCACTATAGGTGTGAGCCACTGTGCCTGGCCAGTAAATTTAATTTAATTTAGAATTATTTTCATGACTTTTGTGAAATTTGAAAAAAAATTGAGCATTATCTTATAAGTTAAAATGCTTTCAAGAATTTTAAATATATATATATATATTCTAAGGGTGTGGTGGCTCATAAGTCTAATTCCAGCACTTTTGGAGATCAAGGCAGAAGGTTTGCTTGAGACCAAGGGTCCAAGGGTGCCTGGGAAACATAGCAAGACCTTGTCTCTACAAAATAAAAAGTAAAAAAATAAGCCAGTGCGGTGGTGCATGTCTGTATTCTCAGATACTCAGAAGGCTGAAGTGGGATCACTTGAGCCAAGGTCAAGGCTGCAAATACACACCACACACACACACACACACACACACACACACACACACACACACACACACGGAACACATTTTAAATATATATATACATATTTGAAAGTGGTTCTCATCACTTACATTTGTGTGTATGTATATGTGTATACTAAAGTTAAAAATTTTAATTCTAAAAAAAAAAAGCACTAATCCTCTCAATACCTTCCAGAAACAAGATTCTAACCAAAAAGTTGATTTATCTGTTTAGTCTCTATTCTTTAAATGAAAAATGACCCACATGACAAATGGAATTTTTTCCCCTCAGATGTGAAATGTAACCCAGTTATTGACCAGCTGTGTGTGTGTTTTTTGTTGCCTCTTTCTTGCCTTTATTTCTATGCTAATCATAATAAACCACCATATTGTCAGTGTCCTAAAAGAAAAGATTTGTGAAAGCCTGCAACTCAAAAATAATATTAGCTTATAGAAAACTCCTTTACTCTGTAATAACAGTGTCCATCTTTTGACCACGCTCCAGGAATTTCTCCCTCACCAAGACAAAAGCAATTCCAAAACTAACCAGTTGCTGGGACTCCAGCAGAATTGATTCTTTTTGCTCTCCTTGAATCCAGCAATAGGCTTTTATTCTTTTTTTCAAGCTCCCTTTGGGTGTGGGGGGGGAAAGACAAATAATTAACGCTGAAGTAAGAAGCATTTCATTGCAGACTCTTCCTGCTGGGTTAACAAACATTGCTCAGAAAGAGAGCTCCTTGGGAGTGTCTCACTGGGTGTCATTATTGATTAGTGACACCCATTCTCTTGGTAAAGCCTTTGGAAACTTAAGCTTTAAGAAGGCTTGATAATTAGGGATGAAGTTTTCAATTGCTTTTTGTCCAAATTTGTTAACTGAACTGTTAAGTGATGAGATGCTGATTAGAGAGCCTCAGTAACCAATCTCGCCTTATGTGTGGCTGACTGTGCTCCTTCATGCTTTAAATGACTCTTCCCCTATTTCTTCCAAGGCCCTGCAAGAGGCACAGTATCATCTCACAGCTTGACGTTGTACTATAAAAGCATCTATTAATTAGAGAGATTGATAGCCAGTTATCCTTCACTAACTTAGTTATCCATTCCCTTAAACATCTTAAATACAACCATTGGTTTTTGCTTGTTTGTTTGTTTTTTTTTAAATAGCTCTCAGACCATGTGACATGCCATGATGAATATGATTTAGCCAGAAAAACTCTCTTATTCTCCCACATTTGTTCGTAATATATTTGAAAATGTATTCAAATTTTTAAAATACAGGAAAAGTAATTTTGAATAAATAACTTTTTTTTTTTTTTTTCATTTTACCTGAGAGTTTGGGAGAAAGACACTTGATCATGTGATTAGTGCTTTTTAAAATTCCTTTGCGTGGTGGGGGATTTCACCAACTCAGAGAATGGGCTAAGAGGTCAAATTAAGAAGTGGGATTCTTGTGAAAGTGAATTAGCTACTGGTGCTGTGACTTTCACTGATAGCTGTCAAATGTATGCCATTGCTCAAAAAAGCACCTCGCAGCTATCTGTGATTGTTCTTGTTCAATTTCAGCACTGGGGGAAAAATGAAAAAAACAGAACAAAACAACTACCAACACCATCACAATAAAAAGACCAAGAAAAACCTGAACTAGAAAGCATGACATAGTCAAGAAGAGTATGTGGGGTGACCAAAGGAAAAGGGTGAAAGATGGAACCCTGGGAAAAACCTGCATTTTCTTAAACCACATGATAATACCATTGGTTTGTTTGTTTCTGCTTTGATAGGTCTTTTAAGATAGGACATTGCACTTTGCAAAATCTGTTGCTGCATTAAAAATTCTCATGGGAGTCAGTCCTGTTTCCCAAATGGCAGGAAATCGCCTAAGGTGCCTGGCCAGGGATAGACACACAGGAGACATCCCACATACACTAACTGAATTCATGCACACTAAGATACAGCTACACTATGGCAATATAAAAAGCAAATGTTATCTGAGGAAAAAATCCATATGCCATATTTCACTATTTGTCGCTTGAAAAAAAATTCTTGCTCCTTAAACATCAATTCTAGGTGCTTCATTGTTGGTAATAAGTGCAGAAAGTTTGTAAGAAAGGATGAATGGAAATTATAACACCCTTGTCCCTGGAAATTCAACTACTAGACAGGCTGGCTTTCAAAACACAGTTTCTTCAATCATTTTGTAAGGATCTTTTGCTTTGATATACTTACTTACTAGGTGGGTAGATCCCCTGAAGTAGCCTAGACCCCCAAAGTCCTGCAATGCTCTTCTTAGTCTAAGAACTGCCTTCTCAATTTCAGGGTCTTGTTTTGGGAGTTGTATCTTCACCACAAATGATTATGAGAATAATAACTCTCATTTTTCCTTCACTTCTTGTTGGAAGGAGATGCTGACCCCTACCCACAGGAATTTGGGCTTCCTACAGAACCACACCGGGGGACCATACCGAGGACAGTCTAAAATAAGTCAACATTCATACAGAGTTTCAAACCTACAAAAGCAGAGAGATCTTCCCTTAGTGATTATAATTATTTTGGAAGCTATTACCTGGTCAAAGGAAGAATCCAACAGAAATCTTAGGAATGAAGAGATAAAGACAGGGATACTGACTTGGAAAACAGGCCCAGGTGTGTTTACACTCTGTCCTAATGAGACAAGAGCAACTTCAGGACAGCGTCTACAGATGGAGGGAGGAAGAGATGACTCAACAGATAGCCACTGTATGACAGGACAGACGAGGGTCAGCAAATGTAAAATCTGCTTCACAAAATGGTGCAGAGCTGGCTCAGATGTTTGTCTTGAGTTGGCCTCACAGCTTGACAGGGCAGGATGTCCTAGTAGGGAACTGACAGTCCAGCAATGGGGCAGGGCAGGAATCTTACAGGATTCCAGGTTCTCCTGCTGTAGAAATTGGAAAACAAAGCTCAGCCCTAGACCCTAGGCACTTGCCAACACCCCATTCCTCCAGAACACGTGCAAACATGTCTTTAGTTTTAACTATATTATTAACTGAAGCAGGCTGGTCCTGATTACAGGTAGTAGGACATACCATAGTCTGTCACTTGCATGAGCTCCTTTATGTCCAAGGAGTTGCTTGTTGTGGTAGAAATTTCAATATAATAAGTGAAACCAGTTGGCAACTAGGAACCAATTCTGTGTAATAATTTCTGGTAAATTACCAAAGATATGACCTTCCAAGAGTCCTGTAACTTGCATTTCTCTTTTTTCTTCAAAATAAATAATCACTTTCATACATGGTTGTGCACTTATAATTTTGTTTACATTTCCTCAGAGGATCTCCAAATGGTATAAGTCAACAGGGTAAATTATTGTTATTTTTTAAACTTGAATCAGGAAAAAGGAGTATATGGGGAATAGAGTTTCAAATGATGTTCTTTTTCCATACTAGAATTCTTGTGTTAAGTCTGTGAAAGGTTAATTTATTTGACTCTTTAATTTTAATTTTTTGCTATATATATATTTTTTTCAGTAAATGGAGTGTCATTTCCCTCTACTTAAAAAAAAAAGAAAAGTTCTTTGGTTTTCCACACTAGTCCAGCCAGTAACTCACTGGTGAACTTCTGGTGACATAGATCCTATATTGAAAGGGTAATGTTTGTTATTCCTGTTAAGCTTCTTGATGTCTTAAGGAGCTTGGTGTAAAAGAGAAAAGCTCTGTCATTTGTTATTGTTGTGCTCTTTATTCCTTTCCCTTTTTGAGTGCTGTGTTTATTTTGAGGACAAGGGCAAAATATTGGGATTTGGTAGAGTATCCTGAGAATAGAAAGCATATGCTGTGCATAAAAATCCTGGAAGCAGGACTTTGAAGTATCCTCCCTCCTAGAGGCTCAAAGGCCAGGGAAGTGAACACAAGGAGGAGGAAGAGCAGGGGGCAGGGGGTCACAAATTTAACCAGCATAGTCTAAGATTATATGGAGAAGGATTCTTTAACTCACCACCCGCAATCATCTTTAATTCTTATTTGTTGTCACATTTAAATAAGACAAACTTTCTCAAACATGCTATTATTTCTTGACACCGTAAATGAATGCAAAGAATTTGCAAAATCTTGAGTCACTGTCCACTTCCTCTGTTTTAGAAGGCTGATTAATCATGCATTGAGCGCTCACCCCAAGGAGAAGCCTTTCCTGGGACTGGAGCTGCCCTTTCTCTCTTTGTTCTCCAACTGTACTTCAGACAACCGTGCTGCTGGAGGCAGATTTATTTGGGAACTACTGAAGCCTGAGCTTCAGGTTTTTTCACTTGCATAGGCCCCTTTGTGTCCAAGCAGTTGCTGGTTGTCCTAGAGAGGTCTATGTGGGAAAGGAAGCCAGCTGGCAGCTAGGAAGCAATTCTGTGTAAGCTTGTCTGGTAAATTACCAAAGACAAGACCCTCCAGGGGTTCCAGAAACTTGTATTTTTATTTTTCTTCAAAAATAAATAATCACTTTTATAAATGGCTGTGCATTTATAATTTTGTATTTCTTTCTTTCTTTTCTTCTACTTTTAAAAAATCTCTTAGAGACAGGGTCTAACTCTATCACCCAGGTTGGAGTGCAGTGGTGTGATCATACCTCACTGAAGCCTCAAACTCCTAGGCTCAAGGGATCATGTCATCTCAGCCTCCTGTGTAATGCAAACCACCATGCCCTGCTACTTTTTGATACAGATAGGATCCTACCATGTTGCCCAGGCTAGTCTCAAACTCCTGGTCTCAAACGTTCCTCCAGTCTTGGACTGCCAAAGTGCTGGGATTACAGGTGTGAGTCACCATGCTCAGCCCTCTTTTCATTTTCTAAGATGATTCCCTCAAAGACATAAGCCCAATTAATCTGGAACTGTTTTTGTTTCCTGAATTAATGAGCACGTTCTATTGAAAGATGGAGAAACTCAACTGAAGCTTGGTCACAAAGATACTCAGATTGCTTCTGGGATTAGCGATAGAAACTAGCTCCTGGAGTTTCACGGATGAGAGCTTGGAAACCATTTAAAAATTTTTTTTGCCTTGATTTCTTTTACAAAAAATAGGGAAATGACTGTTTTCAGCCTTTGCTTCACATCTTTCCAAATCTAAAAGGCAGGGAACTTTGGCTGGGACAATCCCAGAATGGGCTTCTGATAGGTTTACCTTGAAACTAATACATCCAGGGACGTAGCCCTCAACAGAGTCACACAGAAAGGATAACAGAATAAAGGACGGAGAGGAGCAGTGTGATATTACCTACAAAAGTAAGTAAAGCATGAGGGAAAGATATTCACTAAATTTCTTTTACTTTGATTTGCATTTGTTTCTTTACAGGTGCATCTCTTCCATAAAACTATGGGTTCTGTGAGAGGAATAACCTTTTATTTATCTCATTATCCTCAGTGACTTCTCTACTATCTTTCCCAGAGTTGTCTGAGTAAACTAATAAGTCAGTAAATAAACAGGGAAAAATCAGATGACTTCCTCCTATAATAGCATATGGTCTCTATGTTGCTAGCTGAGCCTGGGTTTCATACTAGAAACCAGATACCAAAAACTATTCTTTCATTGTCATTTTTTTAATGCATAGAAAAGAATGCTTTAAAATGGTCTTTGAAAATGTATGTGAGATATTTTCTTTTAATATGCAACCAATATGTGAATTATTATGGCTTAATTTTGTACAATTTCTCACAGGGTTCTAAGAAATATCATGATACCAAATAAAATAATTCATTCCTTAGTAGTCTTCATGACATTCATGCATAACCAAGAATGTACACGGCATATTATTATACTGGATACCTGTGAGTGACTGTCCAGTGTTTTTCAATTGTGGTTTGCATCGAATCCTCTCTAGGGATGCATTACGCTCAGGTTCTGTGTGATCTCAGGAGGGGAATAACATGGTCATCATACTAAATTTATTTTTAAATTGACCTGAGAAGGTTTTATCAGCTAACCAGATTACTAAAGAAGCATCCTTTTAGTCATCCTTCTTGGAACTGTGGTGTTATCAATTTTGTATTCATATCACAATTAAATATCCCTCAGTGTTGTGTCTTTTAGTTAGCAATTAGAACATGTTTAAAAATCACCACCCTAAATTTGACAAACTCCTGAAATTCTTTATTAACTGAGTCAAGTTTAACCATTTTTTTCTGACTCTTAAATGGATTTGAATTTGCAGTTGTCTGTTTAGCCCCCAAAAATAACTGATTCAGATTCACCATTTTGAAAAGTTAACTAAGATTATTATTAGTTAAAAGTCTGCTATTAATTGTTAACTAAGACAGTCATTATTTTGTTGTTGTTGTCCATAGCCAAATCTTCTTCTTCTTCTTTTTTAACTTATAAGAGGAAAAAATACCTAAATTTATTTTCCTCTATCTAACAACTAGATTAAGAACCATGGTACAGTGAAAGAATTATTACAAATATGTTGTTGACAGCTAATTATTTACTAATTATATGCCAAGTAAACCCACATGCATGTCTTATATCAAGTTTTCTGCAAACCGGACTCTGTGACAGGGAGCTCTGTGTAGACAGTTTTGGAGGGCCTGTTTTCAGAGAAAACGTATTTGGGAAAAGGGAGAAGTCCAAATGGGTTGCAGTTGCAACAGAGCCCTTAGCTAATCCCATGAGACGCTCCAGAGCTGGAATGGCCTTTCGGGGGCCCAGGTCTTTGTAGTCCCACATCTACCAGGTTGTCTAATGTGGAAGAGACATAATCCTTGGCAAGATAACTCAGCAGCCAGCACTCCACACACCTCCACCGAGGTGGGTACACTTCAGTACTCACTATTAATTTCTTATCTCGTTTAGTCGGTATTGTACTGATTTTTGTGTAGTAACTATATCTAAATAGGTTGCAGGAGGAGGCAGACTTGTTTTGTAGTCCGCCAATCTCTATGGTATAAATACTCCCACCATGACCAGTTTCAGGTTACTAACTTGATGTTAGTGAACTCAGGGTTGAAGAGAGATGTGAATGTATGGCTCTCAGAAGTATGAGCAGGCTCCAGCACATCACCACTCTAATCTGCATTAAGCTTTTGGCAAAAATAATATTTTCCTTTTGTGAAATTGGAGATCACACAAGAAAAACAACCCTAAATCACCAGGTAACAACAAATTTCCAGCAAAAATATTTATTATAGAATCTGTCACAGTGACTTTTAGACCTGCCTGTATGACTGTGTTTTAGTTTGTGTATTTGGGTAAAACCATGCTTTATTAAAGTTTCCAAGTGACATCTAAATAACTGATTTGGGTAGTTAATGTACTGATTTCCTTAGATTAAGTCAAAGGTTTAAATTATACTGAATGCTAAGGAAACTCTAGAAGTAAAATTTGTTCAGACTTTTATGTATTACCAGTGTGAATATTTAGAAGTTTCTATATGTTTGAGCCCAAAAGCCAATTCACAAATGCAGAGGACTATATTTAAAATGTTTTTAAGAAGCTAATCGAAGACTCTCTGGAGACATGAATCAAGATTTCCCAAGGCCTGACCAAGAAGATAAGACCAATATCAGCTGTGCTCTGAATTTAGACATAATAGATTTCACGAGTTCCAGAAACATATTTATTCTTTTGTAAAAGGCTATTTTTTTAAAAAAGCTAAAGTTATTCTGTGAATATTATGGGATAACTACAGTGTGGTATCTTGAGAGAGTCTAAGTTTTATGGAAAGAGAGATTCAGATTGGAATCATAACTGGATGTCCTTGGGCAAATGCTCAAATTCTCTGGTCCCCAGTTTCTTCATTAAAAAGTAATACCTCTTTTGCAGGTTGTTGAAAAGTTTAAATGGGGCAATAGATTGCTTGCCATACAAGTGCATAAAAACTTATAGTAGTTATTGTAATTAGTGTAGGAAGCTGAGCATTTGGAACTGAACATGGAGTTTACAGTAGATCAAAGCAATTATTTTATGTTTCTATAAATTACTTTTAAAAATTAGAATAATTTATTTTCATTTGTAGTAGACAATATTAGTAAACCTTAGAAATATTAGATGGACTTGCTCTCTATAGAATCAGTCTGAAGGAATGAATTCTAAGAGGTGTTTAACATGAAACTCATTAAAATTCTATAGGAGTGGTTCACAAATGGAACACAAACAATGAATAGTTGCCATTAAAAATAAGAATGTTCCAGAGAAAAATCAGATAGGTGGGACAAAATATGTAAATGCTTGTGGACAATGTATAGCAAATCTGCTTTTTTTTCCAATGCAAACTCTAAATTATAATAAAATAACAAACTTACCATTTCTTACTTGCTTTACTGAAATGAACTTCCTTCCTATCTAAAATAATGCACATGCATACTGTGCTCTTGTGAAACCCCAAGCTACAAATATACTCCATTCACTGGAAGATCTTATTAAGCAAACAATTCAAAGAGCGGCTTTGCTTTTGTACCAGGCCTGATATTGACAGATGCTAACCTTACCAGCAAGACTCCTCTTTTGTATACTTGTGATGGCAAAGAAGGTTTTCTTGTCTTTTTGTAGCTCAGGAGAGGATTGACAGAGACACCAAAGTTGAATTTCTCTTATAAAACATAGCTTTGGGATACTTGTAAGTGGTACAGAAAAAGTGAGGCTTTACTTTTTCTTTCTTCCAATTTTACTTTGTTGTGGCTGGTATCTTTAGTTATACTTTATATCCTCACAAAAGACCACTGGACATTTTTATTAGGCTTTAGAGAAAAGTTATTTAACTTCCTTTTATTGGCAGATTTCCATGCAAACTGTGACAAATATTGCTCCCATTGTTACTTGATGAGATGAGAAAAGAAAAGACAAATTTTTTCACTCACAGTGAGAAATTCTGGCAGCTAATAGATAAATAAAGGATATATTCTTTACCTTTCGATGAATTTCCAAGGTTCTTGATACAAAATAGAAAGATTAAAGATTATATTCAGTAATATGTAAAATTGTTTCCCTCTGTCAAAACCAAACAAAAAAATCTTGTCATTTCTACAAGATCTAATATGATTGAGTTGCCAGAATTTATGACTACCTTTAGAAAAATTTCAAGTGGCCGGGCTCAGTGGCTCAGCCTGTAATCCCAGCACTTTCGGAGGCCAAGAAGAGTGGATTGCCTGAGTTCGAGGGTTTGAAACCCACCTGGGCAACTTGGTGAGACCTTGTCTCTACAATAAATAAAAAAAAATTAGCCAGGTATCATAGTGCATGCCTGTAGTTCTAGCTACTTGGAAGACTAAGGCGGAAGGATCACTGGAACCCAGCAGGTTGAGGCTGCAATGGCCAGGAGCATGCCACTGTACTTCATTCTGGGCGACATAGTGAGACTCCAACTCAAAAAAAAAAGAAAAAAGAAAAATTTAGAGTAGAAGTATTATTCTGGTCGAATTTAAATAATTAAACATTCAAGAATCTTTTTGTATTAATCAACAAATAGACATGTGAGAAGGAGTATTCATTAATAAGTGTAATTTTCATATGAGGTTATTTCCTTTAGTGATTGGTAGTGTGGAGACATATCTACATGTTTTTACATAGATGGGCATAGTTTTAGAGCTAAAAACCATTAGGACAATACAAACTTTTATTTTTAACTTATTGAACTGCTTATGTGTTCTTGTGTAATGAAAGGATTCTTCCAAACCAAATATCTCGTGACTCATTCTCCATGGAACATAGATGAATGATGGCCTAAATGACAGATTGGATAACAAAAGTTTGGCCAATTCCCAATTCCTCCAGGGATAACAAGAAGTGTATTATATGTGTGAGAGGATGCGAAACCTGAGGCTGTTCTTCTACACCTGATTGGGAATGCATACAACCTTAACAACTTCCTTTACCTGGTATATGAATGGGAAAGTCAAGTAAATAGAGGAGATATCAATGTCTAACAATGAAACTGCAATGTTTACTTTGGATACATGCAATCATAGCATTCAATTCTACTGATTCCTTTCTGGAATGAAACAATGGCATTGTTTTCCTCTAAGAACTCACGGGCTATGTCATGTATGGTATATGACTATTCTGACAAGGGATTATAAATACTTTTTATATTTGGACTGGGGATGGGCAAAGCCCAGGTGTTTTCTTTAGCTGCCCATCAGTGACATTATTTCCAATGTTAGCAATTACACTAGTGAGTCCTTCTTTTTGTACTGTAAATAATTATGAATACAAATAATTTTCAGAGTAAAGGCCTGATGAATAACTAATTGCTTGTCAGTTAAACCACCAGGAGCCATAGGCAATTATCAATGCACAAAATCAACTATGGGATTCATTTTGCGGGAGCTTCATGATTAACAGCCTTTAGAGTCTGAGACAAGGAAACCCAAGCTGAAATCTTGGCTCCTGCCCTTTTTTTCTCTAAACATGTAATTCCTCTTCATCTATATAACGGGCATATATTAATTTGTGAAATTATTGTAGAGATTAAATAATGTAATGAATGTGAAGTATGTAGCCTAGTGTTTGGTATTGAATAGGAGTGAGTGCAATGTATGGCATTTTTATAACGTCAACTAAAAAGCATTATCCTATGAAACCATAAGTCAAACCTAGCTATCTGATCCTATTAACTCTAATGAAAAACTTTGAGATAATGCAAAGCTTTGGCTGGGCTGAAGTTTGTCCTGCTAGATCATTTTTTTCATTCTCTTCTTGTTTCTCTCTTTCTTCATGTAGGAAAGAAAGGTTTTCCTCAGCTCTCCTAGGGTCCCTGACTGTGTCTGAAAATAAAACTGACAAAGACAGATTAACAGAACAAAAGCATAGTAATTTACTTAGTAAGTCTCATGTGAAATGAGAACTTTCAGAAATGAAGACTCAAAGACGCAGGTAAACCTATGTATTTTTAAGCTTAGGTTGAAGAAGAGTGGGCCGGCATGGAAAAATATGATTGAAGGTCAAAGGGTATGAGTTAATGGCAATAAACTGAGGGGACCTAGCAAAGCATGCTTGTTCAGATTCTTGGCATCTCTATGTTTTTGAGGATGAGGATGTTCTTTTCCTCTGAGCATAGGGTGGGTACCTCTGGAATGAAGTTTTTATGACCTACTTCAGAGGAAGGTCAGATAATTCTTTTATGTCCTCCTTCAGAAGAGAAGGGCAAGAGAAGGTCAGAGAGACCTTCTTGTGTCTGCTGTTTCTCCAAATGCTAAGGTACCATAATTTGAACCCCATCTAAATAAGTTTCAGTGTTTCCTGAATCCCGTTATCTCTCTCTGTGTTTGTCTCTGAAACCTCCTCTCTCTTTCTCCCTATATGTGAACATGACAGGATGAAGGAGGGTCACGACTTATTTTAGACCTAGAAGATATATTATTATTCAATTTATGAATTAGTTCTTGACTTTAGGATATTTGTTTAGCTTTCTATATCAGAAGTAAAAAAAATATGTATCTACCTTTTGTACAATGAACTGAATACATCAACTAATTCCAGAGGCAGAATTATTATTCCTTGATTTTGAGAGAGTTGTTATCCTTAGGAAGTTTTACAACTTTTCCTGAATAAAAACAAATCTCTATTAATTCAGGAAAGTTGAAGGAAGTGCTGGAGTACTCCATGACTGGTGACAGAGTCCAATATTTTTTCCCTGCCTAGCCTCAACTGAATTCTATTATGTGAACAAAATGCAGGTGTCTAGATGGAGTTCAAAGTTCCTATTTTTCATAAGTAACATTTTTAATCACCTTTTTTGTCATTTATATATGAACTGCTACTGTACTTACACCTTCAAAAGCCATTATTCTTTTAAAATTTCATTGTCTTTTTCAATTAGTTTTGATGTACATCAGCAAATATTACACTTCAGCCTTATGATTTTCTACAAATAACTAGAGAAGCATAAAAATTGTCAACCTAGATTAGCTCAATGTCTCATCTAGTCTATTGAATTATTCCCAGTCAATACCAATACCATATTTAGTTGAATATCATGCCATTGATAAGCAACTTAGTGTCATTATAAATAAGAAGACACAGATAATCATGTGCTTATGTTTTCCTAAAGTTCTTTCATCAGATTTTGTGTAAAGAAAAGCAGCCATACTGCTTTGGACTTGAGAAACTTACATTATGCTCAGCTAAATAGAATTGTCATTTTTAAAGTCCTGAAATTGTGAAGGCAGGGGTTATCTAGGGCAGATAAAGTAAATCACTATTTTCCATCCAATTTTATTCAATAGTATTTGCAGCATAGTTTATTTTACATTCTCTAACTTAAAACAAAAAAGACAAAGCCTTCCCTTTTATTTTTTTAAATTACCTGACTCATACATATTTCACCGTAAAAGGAAAAGTGTTCTGTGATGCTTCAGTCTCTAGCAGAGGCCGTGAAATTTTAATTTCTAGTGGAGGATCGGAACTCACAATGTGTTACCAGAAGGTGAATATCTAAATGCCAATTTGATGAGACAGAACAATTCTGTTTGCCCTGCTAGATGCATTTACCATTTTTACAAGACTGTAAGGAAAACCCTGTCCCCCAGTTCCTCATTTCTCTCTGTAGAATTACGTGATTTAAAAATACTGATGTTCAAACAGCTTGTGCTTAAGGACCTCAGGATTGAAATGAACAGACCAAATTCATAGTCCCAGAACATTTCTACCCATTTCCTAATTTCACGCTTTTTTTTTTTTTTGAAGAGAAAATAATATGCCCTTCAGATAGTTCCTGGCCAGAAGTGATTTCCACAGATGAATGTATAGCTTTCTCTAATGAGGTAAGACGCGCCTTTGCTGCCAGTAGCACCATTGAACTGGCTCCTAGGATGGTCACAATCTATTTGAGGGAAAGGTAACACTTAAGCATAGACAGATGCTAAATTCTTCCCAGGAGTGAAAAATAACAAGGGGCAGGCAAGATTGATCTGGAGAGGTTTTTGACAGAAGACTTGAGTTAGAATGGTAAAGTCTGAAAGCCCTCCTTCCAAAGAGCAGGGATTTGGCAAAGGCTAACACTGCTTTTTTCATACTTGTCTCTGCATAATAGTCGGGATTTCCCTAGTGCTGTGGCATGAGAGAACAATAGCAAGAGCCTCTAACTGACCTTTTCATCTATTCTACCTGACATCCTGAAATTAGAGCATTCTCTCAAGGGTACAACTCCATCATGACTCTCTCTTATCTCTAATGACTATTTGTGATATTATGTGTGTGTGTGTGTGTGTGTGTAATGTGTTATATATATAAAATAAATATTGTTTTTTGTTCATGGTTTCTGACTCATAACTCTCAGAGCTCTTGTTAGTCCTCCCAAAGTCAGCCTGCAGAAACTAAAAACACATTCTAATCTTCCCACTCTAATCTTTCCCTGCCTTTTTGGTTTGGAACTGGCCATAAATATTTTCTTTGACCTACCTTGTCTATAGGTCACAAGGCCCCCATTTCAGAAGGGGTCTTACCCCTATACAGAAGAGAAGGAATGCTGCACAGAGATACCAAGAAGAATCTGAACAGATGGACCTTGCTGGGTTTCCCCCTCAGATTGTTAGTTCTAGATCATATCCTTTTTGTCCAATCATATTTCTACACAACTGTCCATGCTTCTGTCATGCCTGTCCAATGAAGTCACCATAAAAGACTCAAGAGGATGGAGTGCAGAGAGTTTCAGGACAGCTGAACATGTGGAGACTTGTAGGAAGGTGAACAGGAGCTTATACACATGCCGGGAGGGGGTACACTCCAGCTCTATGCGGACAGAAGTTCCTGTGCTCAGGCTCCTTCCAGATCTTGCCACATCTATCTCTTCACCCAGCTGTTTACTTGTGTCCTTTAAAGTATCCTTTATAATAAACAGCTAAATGTAAGTGTTGCTGTGAGTCTTGAGAGCTGCTCTAGCCAATTAAGTGAGCCTAAAGAGAGGGGTCGTGGGAACCACAACTAGAAGATGGTTAGTCAGAAGTTTCAGAGGCCTCAATTTGCAACTGATGTCTAAAGGGAAGGGGAAGTCTTGTGGGACTGAGCCTTCACCCTGTGGTATCTGATGCTATCTCCAGGTTGATACTGTCAGGATTGAATTAGAGGCTACCCAGCTGGTGTTTGTTACAGAATTGATTGTTTGCTTGGTGTTTAGGGAGAAATTCCTGCGCATTTGCTCACAGAAATCTTCTGTGTTGATTGTTGTGGTGTGAGAGCAATGGAAAGACAGTTTGTTTTTTTCCCCTCAGACTACCCTAGGGCCCTTTACTATGGCAACCGCCCGTCTGTTCATCCTTTCTTCACTTTCTCCTACTCGTAGTTGAAGTGCCAAGCACACTGCCTGCTTACTGCAGCTAAAACATAGTCCACACATCTCCATCAACAGCACCTCTTCAAAGCTCTTCTTTTACCTTAAGCATTTTCTTATTCCTTCAGATAAATGTGATCTTTCCCTCATTTAGCTTTGTCTTTCCCTCGTAACACTGGTCATAGAGATCTTGAGTCAGAATTTCTATATTTTGTAGTCATATTCCTTCTCCTTTTACATTGTTGGTGCTTTAAAAATAAATATTATATCTTATGTATTTGTTGTCTCCCTCTGTGGCCAGTATGTGATTGCAAATAATTGCTCAATAGCTCTGTTATGATTATATCATAAGAGGAGCCTACCATGGCTACCCAGGTGTATGCTGTGTATAAGGAAGGGTTGGCTTCAAAACCTAGAAGGGATTTGATGTGTTAAAATAGGCTAGATTATTGATGCCATATAACATGAGAGCAGACAAGTTTCTTTTCATTGTTTGTCCAGAAAGGGCTTAGTTGTAACCCTTTACTAGATCGCCTTTACCTTATCAGTAATATACTCTATTGCTTCCATTGAGAGAGATTTTAACTTTCTAGTTAAAGCAAACCATGGGCATTTTCAGACTTAAATTACATCATGTAACAGGACACAAAAGATACTTGATATCCATTTGAGTGAGGTTTTAATGGGTAAAGTAAACCTTTTCTGGCAATCAGGAATACCTTAATAAAGTCACACACTCAGTCTGACATACAAAGCTTTATAACAGGAAACTTGATTACAGTCTTTGAAAGGTTTCAGGTTCATTTAATAAAATTATCAATGGTTTTCACTTAAAGTAGAATGTCACTAAAAGAAACCTTACCTCACTCTAAATACAAGCCTAGATAATGTTAGAAGTTATTGGTTCTTTCACTCCAGATCATTTACAATGAAGTACTCTAAAGTTTTGCTCTATGAGAAAACCTTTTCACTTAGATATAACCTTTTTTGTATGACATGTCCACATATACTTTACCATATAATCATGGTGACCAGAATCACTGACAAGCAACTAACTTTAGCACTACTCCTATAAGATATATTTAAAACATATTGGTTTTGAATTGTTGCAACCCACATGGGCAGTAAAAACTGGATTTGACAACCACATAACTCATCAGCCGCTCAGAATTAAAGTTTCAGCAAGAAGTACATCTTAGGCCTGCATTCTATAATTATCTCTTTTGTGTGTTCAGAGCAACTTATAATACTAATATTGTAACCAGATTGACAAAAATTCAGAGTGGCAGCTCCATGGAAGGTGACCATCATCGATTCCCTTTGTTCAAATTTCCTCTCACATCTAGTAGCTATTTGTAGATTTCTCTCCCTTTAACAGAAAAAATGGAATGTTCAAATACTGTAAAGATTCAAGTACATATTTGTAGTGGTATTTTACTTCATTTGGAAGTGCTCAGATGGGCACCTGGATGTGGAAAGTGCTGTACCAGACCTCAGAAGTTGATGTTAGTCCAGATGATCTTATGAAGCTCCCTGATTTGGATGAAGCTGCTACCTTGGTGAGCTAATGTGGCTCATCAAGGCACTGCCACTGACTCTGATATCTATCATCAATCAGTCAATCAATGTATCTAATCTGTCATCTATCCATCTATCTCTGTCTATCTATATTTAACATAAATGAGTTAAGTCTTCACAGAGTAAATACTAAGAAATGTGATTTATGTAAGATTTTATTCATCATGGAGTTTTGGAAATTATTTTTCTTTTAAAAATATTTTATTAACATATTTTCATTCTAATATCTGCTTTGTCGAAATTACAACATCATTATTATTATTAATTAATTTGATTTTTTGCTGTGCCTACGGCCAGCTTACAAGAAAAACAAAACAAGGCAATTTTCAAGTCTCTTTTTCAGACAGGTAAGGCCATGTGGCTAAATTCTTTTTTGTTGTTTTTGTATTTTATTTTTAATTGATAATAATTATATGTAATTATAAGGCACAATGTGATGTTTTCTTACATGTATACATTGTAGAATAACCAAATCAGACTAATTAACACATGCATCACTTAAAATATTTATTTTTTCTTTGTGGTAAGAACATTTAAAACAGTCAAATATTTTATGCTGAAAGCATATTTGTGCTAGCAGAAGAAATCACATATTTCTATTTGTTCACTGTCAAGTCACATATTCTGGTATTTTAGGCATAATCTGAAAGGTATTGCTGTGTATAATTAGTATAACATGAGTGGGTTGAGTTAACTTAATCTATTTTTTGCAGTCACTCTCTCTCTCTTGTTGTTTTTTTTTATTAGCTATTTCTGAGGTCAGAAATCACTTAACTTTGCAGACAAGTCAGCTCAATGAGTAACACTAGTTTTTTGATATTCACATGACACCTGTGGACCATCAGAGTAAAAGGGAGTCTTTCAGCATGTTGCCCAGTGTAGAAGAAAGCAGAATTTGGGAGGGAGGGAATTCCAGAGCCTCAGGGCCCTGACCTAAGGACTTGCTCCCTAGTTCCTAGAAGAGCCATCCTGAAGTCTGTCTATTGCCATGAGGCAGTAGTGGGGGAGGAAGCTATGGGATTAGAGTGTCAAAAGTCTTCTTCTCAGGGTGAGTACTAGAGCCTTGAAGTTGAAGGTAACAGTTTGAAATGTTTTCCAAGTTGTTGCAAGTGTCAGGAGCCAATGATTTGTGAGCTTCGTCCTTGCTCGTGCTTCTCCTCTCTAACCTTTGTCCAGGACTGGCCTGTACAAGTGGTGTAAGCAGCTGCCAGTGAAGTGTGATTTGAGGGGCATCAAGAGGCACACTTGTCCCCAATTATTTCCCTTCGGTCTGTCATAACCTCCCTATTACCTAGTACCTAAGCATCTCGCTTAATCAATCTTGGATAGATTAATGGATGGATGAATGGATAGATGTGTCCAGCACATATATATTTAGGACTTGTTATATGCTAGGTGCTATGCAAATTGCACAAGATCCAAAAGTAAATGCCATCATTGTATTCCTATGTGAACTGAAGTTCACAGTTGATTGAGATAGAAAAGAAGGTAAAATAAATACAACAATGAAAAGTGGGGATTCTAAAAGTTGAGAAAGTAACAGAGTGCTAAGGATAATAAGTTTTATAAAAGTCTTCAAAAGAAGGCATTTTAATGTCAAAATGACCCTAACTGAAGTGCAAATACAGGATTCATTGGCCCTGGTGAGGTATTTAGAGTTTGTCCATGAAAGGATAAAAATATGGCACTGAGAAAATCAAGAACTTTTGATGGGGGGAAAACATTTCATGGAAGAAAAAAACTGAGTGCCCAGACTAATGTCCAAGCAGGACTTGCCCGAGCAGAGACTGGAACAGCAGGGGCCTGAGCAGACTAGGACAGGGACACTGAGCACTGGAACAGGGACTAAGATACCTGGAGGGGGTTGTCCAGAAGCAGGTGGCCAGAGTCCCATTGGATTGCTGAACTCCAGGAATCCAAGCTCAATAGACAAGCTGAAGTAACAAAGTCTGACTAGAAAATAGAAAGAACTCTGTGTAAGAGTGCTTTTTTTGATGGAAAAGGTGAGAACATAATACTAGTCAAAGATGACAGAATTGACTTTGGGGCAACTGTTTTAGTTACATTTAAAATGAAGACCTGGAGCTATTCCAAATAATTGATTCCTTTGCTTCAGATTAGAATATTTCTTGCCATTTCTGAAGCCATTTGATTTTCCATTTATCAGCTGCTTTTGGATTAATCAGAGAGAGGAGTTGCATGACCAATAGTAAAAATGGGCTTTATCTATGATTATACTTACTTTCCAAATGTGAGGAGCAACTACTGATAGTAGAATAGCTGAGTGAATAAATTAGTGAATGAAAGCATGAATGATAGAGTAAGATTTATTTTCCTGTACCTGTGATACTTTTATGTGATATTCTCACATCTTTCCCTTCATTCTCCTAACACAGTGCTTGTGGGAAAATTTTTTTTAAATTGTACCTAAAATTACTTTTTTTTTTTTACATTAAATGCTATGGTTTTATTTTTATATGTGATTACTCAAGCCTCTAAAGTTCCAGTATGTGTTCTTGAAGCACATGAGCAGAGATTGACCTATAAAAGATGAAAGTTCAGCTTTGGGGGTAAGCCCTAAGCTAAATTTGTACTGATTTCTGGTTTCTACTTTAAAATTCCAAAGATAAGCGTCTCTTTATTTGCAATCCATTATCACTATTTAAACATCTTTCATTGCTGAAGTTGTACTTCCCAAGAAGCAGGGTGGGTTGACTTTGAACAGTAGCAGTTCATAAAGATAGCAGAGCCCTCACCTCCCAACCCTATCTCTTGCTTTGTTTTTTCTATTTTCAGCATGAAGATGCTTTTTAGTATCAGATGGAGAAACACATTTTTCTCTCAAGAAGACATCAAGGGAAATGAAGGAAAGCAAACCCTCAAAAGCAATCTTTTCAAACTTTTAAATTTTCCTTCTACTAATCATGATTTCTGCTTTCTAACAATATCCAAAGAGACTTCTTGAACAATAAGTCTTGGAAAAATGATATTTTTAAAAATAGTCAATGTATACAAACTAGAAACATGTGGATAAAATAGCAAGCATCTAGAAGTTGGTGAATTAAATGAAAAAAAAATCAACTTGGAAAGCTCATTTTATATTGTTATTGCAAAACCACAATGTTACTAATATTGGATAAACCCTGAAAAGACCTGAATTTTGACTTTCTCTAATTGTGTCTGGCCCAAAACACTTAAAAAAAAATAGCAGTTCTGTACATTACTTTTACTTTCAGAGCTGAGCTCTGAACCAAACGCCAATGCTTACTGAATTCACTTTCTCCATATGCATGAATAAGTAAAAGTGAGCTTGCAGCCCACTGCTGAGTTTTCATAACAATGGGGAAAAACGGTCTTTGAAAGTCACAGATAATCCCCAGTCCTCATTGTAGTCATCTGTTTCAGTCCAATCTGTCTTTGGAACAACTAGCAAGATGCAAAGTTGACTGATGATCTTCTCCCTTCCCCTTCCTGACCCTGCACACACACCCCCTCTCACAGAGGTGCTGAGGAGCAGAGAACTGACCAAAAGACAGGGCGTAGGAGGGAGAGGAAAGAAAAACAAATCAAGCGATCAGCCCCAAATGACTGAGCGTTGGCTGTTTTCTTTTATTTACTCCTTTGAGCTTTCTCAGATGTGTTTTTTTGAGAAGACTTCCATGCTGTCTTTTCTTTCCTCTCTTAGAGTTAACCATCGTTTTCCATGCAAGGGGCAAGCGGTGCAGAGCACTTGAATGAGGTCCAGGTAGGCTACCAGATTCTCAGGATGCTCAAGCACAATATTTCCAACTTGTTCTTCTGAAAACAGGCTTTTAAATTATACGTGAAGCCATGTCAATGATGAGCAAAAATGAAGTTCACAAAATAGTGAGGGAAAATTCACAAGCAGTTCATCAATCTTTGCTATTTATATGAAGCTTTAAATATGTAGATTTTTAAAAATTCTCATTTTGGTATTTAGTATATTCATTATATGAAGGGCAGCCTGCAGTTTATAAAAACATGATCCACGTTGTTATGTTTTGGTCTACCCTTTTTATCTGTGTGTCTTTAAATTATTGATCATGAATTAAACATAGGACAATCTCATTTATTTAAATAAAATCCGCCTACTGGGGAACATATGCACAGCCCGGGTCAAATCTGTGGAAGTGCCATTGTGGAAAAGAATGCCTTCTGGCCATGTATTTTCTGTTTCAATTGTCCAAGGGCTAAGAATGAACACCAAAGAGGAAGGAACATATCAATCTGAGTCACCAACACTTCAAAGATGGTCTTTCTGAAAAGACCAACGCACTACAGGCTTTCATCAGACATAAACTGACTTAAAGGAGTTTCCTAAAGGGGTAGACTTTATGTAAAACTGCTTTTTGTTTGCTATAGAATGTAATGGTAGAGGAAATTTCTTTGTCAAAGAAAAAAAACCTCTAAAATAGTCATTATTATGATGATTTATGAAGTAACAACTTGGTTCCAAGCTATATGCTAAGTGCTTCATATAATTTAATTATTTAAAAACCCCTGTAAGATAGCTATTATTATTATTCCTTATCTATATTATTATAAATGATGAAAGGAAGTACAGAAAAGTTGAGTATTGGCTGAAGATCACAAGACATCAGGATTTGATATCCCTTTATCTTATTCCACAACGTAACTTCAGAATTGAAAGACAACATACTTATATATCATTAAGGTACTTAAAACTTTCCCAAAGAGTCACTGATGCTAATGTAATTTGATCCTGGGATTCTCAAAACAGAATTTCATATAATTTTGGGTGTTGATGATCATTTCTAATAACCTAAAAATGTCACTGTGGAGTACACATTGCCCATATGTATAAGATTTCTAAATCTAGACCAATCTTTTAAAATATTGGTTTTTCAATTTATATTGTCACTTATTTTTCTTAAGTAAAAAATCTATACCTTCGGTGTTTGTCAGGTTTATTAAAGAATAAATATTAAATAAAGAAACCAGAGACAAATACTGTCTTTACTATATAAAGAGTTTTTATGAATCAATATGAATATGTAGACCTGAACAAAGAACAGATATAAAGAATGATGAAGAACTTCAATAGAGCATAAATACAAATTGTTAGACTCAAACACATGATATAATATTAAATATCAATTGTAACAAAAGAATGCAAACTAGGCAATACAGCAATATGTTTTAATATATTGTAGAAATTAAAAATGTTTCATATCTTTTATTTCAAGGACATGAAAATATAGACACTCTCAAACATCACTGGTGAGAGGAGAAATTATTATTAAAACATGCACATGCAAACACAGTTTACAGTAAAAGTAGAAGTTCCAAGACTTAAAAATGTTTATATTCTTTGAGTCAATACTTTTATGTATAGTAGATGAAGAAAACAGAGAGGAATGTCACACTTTAACTACAAAGGTATTTAGCAGTTTTATTTTAAATTAAATATTTAGATAATTTATAAGCTCAACATGAAATAAAGGCCTGGCTAACACATTTATTATGTAGCCATATCACAATCATAATTGGAAGACTAATTATAGACTGACTATCCCTTATTTAAAATCGTTGGGACAAGAGGTGTTTTGGATTTGGGGTTTTATCTGATTTTTGAATATTTGCATATACATAATTAGTTATCTTGGTGGTGGGACCCAAGTCTAAACACAAAATGTATTTATGTTTCATTTATACCTATACACATAGCCTGAAGATAATCTTAAATAAAATTTTTGAAAAATTTGTGCATGAAACAAAGTTCTGACTATGTTTTAGCTGTGACCAGTCACATGAGGTCTGTTGTGGAATTTCCCATTCATAGCATCATGTTGACGCTCAAAAAGTTTCAGATTTTGAAGCATGTCAGATTTGGAATTTTTAGAATAGAATGGTCAACTCATAATATAAAAATATAATACATTATGTTTATTTGTACTATACCATTAAGAAGAAAAAGAATACAAAACAATATATATAATATGATGTCAAATTTAAAAACAAATGTCTTCATATAGCTCTACATATAATATAGCCACATCATATATTATATAATATATATTCTACATATGCTTATATAATTGTATATAATGGAATGAGAAAAACTATAATATCAAATATCTAAAGTTGGTAGAATTATAGGTGATGCTTCTTTATTCTTTATATGTTTCTGCATTTTAAAATGTACTACAAATAATATATATTATTATTAGAAACATAATATTTAAATATCAAAGTATATTTCTTATAAAGTAAGATGAATATGGCTTATATAATAAGGGATCATCAACCCATGGTGTTCTTAAGGTTTTGCTATTAGTATAAATGTTTAGCTGAGTAAACTCATGAAATAAGCTCAACCTCACTATTACTCACAGAAATGTGAATAAAAACAAGCACAATTATTTTCTTCCATGTCTGCTGAAGTTCAGTGCTGCTAAAGATATAAAGAATAGGCCTTTCAAATACAGCTATTTGGAGTATGTGACTGATACAGTCTTTTTGAAAGGCAGTGTGTCATTGTGTATCAATATTTGAAATGTACAACCCTTTAAAGTTAGCAATTTCACTTCTAGGTACAGATTCTACAAAAATATCTACCCAACTGAATAAAATTGGAAGTACAAAAGTTTCATTGCAGCATCTTTTGAAACAGCAAAGTATTGGGAACAATCTAAATGCCCATCAAAAAAAAAGAAATGTTTAAACAGATTTAGCAGCTGCTAAAATATAATTGAGAGAGATCTATATGTAATGATCTGGAGAGAGGTCCAAGACCTATTATGTTTAAAAAAAGTCACATGGCACAACAATGTGTATAATATAGTTCTATTGAGGTTTTAAAAAAATCTGAATATATGGAATGTATCTTAAGAGATAAGTCCTAAATTTAACTGTGGGTACTTCTTTGGAAGGACACAAGCCAAAGATCATTGAAGGCAATGAAAGTAATTTCATGTATAACTTGTATTTTTTTATGGTGTTTGAAGTTTTTGCAATGAGAAGTATTTTTGTATAGTATATAATTAAAATGATTTAACATGATCAATGACTCAGGAAAAGTGTTAGCCATTTGTTTTAACCAAACACTAAAATTTTGACAGATATCATCATGCTGTTAAAACTGTGAATTACTTTCCACAAAATAAGAGTATTTTCCTTTTCCCCTTAAACTACTTTAATTTTTGTGGCCAGCACAAAGCTGATATTGGCAAGAGTGGAGGTATTCTCACAGGAGGACAAATCCATAGAGTAATGCATCCAATATATTAAGTTGCAACAGCCTGTTATTTAAGGGTTTCAGTTATATCATCATCGCTTAACAAAACATTTTTATTTTTCCAATTTTCAAGTCCTCCAGTGACCATTTTGCTTGATTTCTTTTTTGTCTTTTATTTCTTTATGACAGTAAGATAAAATAAATTTTGATAAAAGTGTCGTATTCATTTTTTGACTGTTAAACTTTCTACTTCCAAGGAAAGCCAAGGAACATTGATATTTTGATAGAAAATAATTTTTCTCTTTGAATTAGATTGTTTTTCCAAATGGAAAACTGCCCTTTTCTTAAAATTATAAAAGTGATTTATGCTCATTTAAAAATACTAGATAATATATAAAAGTGTAAAGAAAGTACAATACCCCTTTAATTCTATCACAAAAATAAATGTTGGCATTTTGGTGCATATATTTTGTGTGTATCAGATTCTTATAATTTGATTTTTTTTCTATGTGCCATATTCTTTACCTTATCATTTTTTATGATAGCAACACAGGATTCTACTATATGAATATTTCATTTTTAGGCAGTGAGGTTACTGGCAGGCCCAATTGGTTGCCAATGTAATGGCCTCTCTCTCGGTATATCCTGCCTCCCAAAAGAGAGGCTGAATGCCAATTATTCATGTTCTCAGTTTTCCTTGCAGCTAAGGTGTGGACATGAGACCCAAATCTGACTAGTCACACCAAAAAATAGAGTTCCAGGAATAGGCTTTCCTCCTTGATAAAAAATAGAAATGCTTGTAGAAACTTCCCTTCTTCCTTTCTCTGGATGTGATTGAGTGAGGAGTGACACATTGAGCAGCAGAAGATTTCTTGTGACAATGAGGAATGAAGCCTAAGGAAAAATACGCCCAGGATAATAGAGTGTAACGACTAAAAAATTCTGGATCTTTGATGATGTTCTTGAACTGCTGAGCAAACTCTAGAACCTCCTTTTCAGACACTTTTATGATTGAATAAACTACTATTGAATCCACTTCAATCAGGTTATTCTCTTCAAGCATCCAAAAGCATTCCAGCTGGTATAGGATCATTTCCAATTTCTCAGCCTCTCAAAAACACTGAAATGTTCATTGTTAAATATACAATTTTGTTAATCTGTCCAATTGTTTTCCTGAAATAAATTTTTAGTGGTGAAATTCCTGGCTCAAAGATTAGGTTAACATTAAATATAAATTTAAAATTATTTTAAGAACATGTTAGCCAAAATATATACTTATATTTCTTATTCTTATATATCCTCATTGTGGCAGTGGCTTAAGTTAGACATTAGGATCATGGACTAAGGAAGTACATGCCACGATTGGGTTTCTGCTCACATTACTTACTATTTGGTTGAATTTAGGCATGTGCTTTAACTTTTTTGCTGATTTAGTTTGCTCATCTATAAAATGGGGATTAAAAAGTGCCTACTTTATTGGGTTTCTGTGAGGAATTTAGTAAGTTGTTAGGTGCAAACTATTAGTGCTGTCTAATTCTAGCTCAAAAGCAAGTGCTTTTTGTTACTTTGTGCCCTCCCATGCTCTCTTAGCATTCAGTATACATTAGTTTTAAAATAAATGTTTATTAAATAAATAAAGGAATGAGTATTAAGTTGGATGTTTTTATCTGGACTATTGTTTTCTCATATCTAAGTGTATTTAGGAACCACTCTTTCTCTGTTGTCTTTTCGCTGAGACCATAATTGAGCTGGGATATACTATTACAGTTATGAGTCAGTGTGGATCCTTAGCACAGAAGATGCTCAGTTATGAAATATCCTTAGGGGTGGCATACCTAGTTAAAAAATTGAGTTTGTCCCTTAAATACCAACATGCTCTTTGGAAGTCAACATAGCTTGTAAGCATTGGATCTTCAAGAAAAGATTAGTTTATGTAGTTTACAGAGTTCCATCCTTCAGTCAGTGAAGTAATTTGCTCCTTATTAACACTGACAGTTAATTATCCAACATCTGATTGAATTTTTTCATCATTATTTTAAAAATCTGGAGGCAGTGAAGATGGAGAAAAAGCAAAATTATTATAGCATTGAGTGGATATTATTTTATTTAAAAAATCATTTTCTAGATATTATAGTTTTGAGCATTGATTTTGATTTCCTTTATTGAAACTTTTAGATCTTTCCACCTTATTTTTTAGAGAAATAGAATCCATAAAATGAACAATGAGAGACACCAAAAACATCAACTATTTCATATTTATATAAGCATATATAATTGTTACAATGATGTATACATTCAAATCTTAATTCTGTAGTAAACTACATCATATCATTAAGTGCAAACAAAATAATCCTGCATCAAAGAACAGTTGGACTTAATGGAAGTTTTATGTGAAGTTCAGCCATGTTACCCTTTGGCCAATGACTATCAATCCACCCACTCATTACCCTTAGTTTTGTATTATCCTTTTGAGGATTTAAAAGCAGATCGCTTCAAATCTTTGATGCATTAACTCATCTTTCTCATTTACTCAACAGCATAAAGGCTACTTAAATGAAACGACTGTTTCAACCTCTAGAAACAGCCACGATTATTACAGAGGTTCTTTGATTAACTCTTACTGTGAGAATATTTCATTTGAACAAAAGGAAATAAAAGAGAAAGGATGTTTCTGAATATTAAGCTTTTAAAATATAATTAATTACAGGAAAAGAAAATTAAATTAATATGACATTATTTTTAGTGACAGATTATTACTTATTATCAATAGATTGCCAAGAACAAGCTACTGAACAGTAGAAAAATTGAGTATGAACAATAAGAGCTAAAAATAAAGACTGTTTTGGATATTTTATGTAGATCTTAGTTGCTAAAAAGCAGTCTATGGACTCGAAAGACTAACCAGTAGCAGTTTGCAGAAGCACTAGAAATACATTTCAAAAAGTGACATTTTCATGGCAGGATCAAAGATTAGAAATTGGGATTTTATGTTAAAATCAATCATTTGTGGGGTAGGTGGGATATAAGTGTTGTATTCATGTGTTTTTGAAGATCAACCATTTCTTAGCATGATCTGGTGTAAATCTGTGTGCTTTCAAGTTATTATTTTTTTAAATTTCAAATGCAAGAGCATGTTAATATTTCTCCCTGCTTAGAAAGCACTGATTAGACCTTGGGTCTTCCTGTGTTTTCTAGTTGACAATTGATAGCTTCCAGTGAACTGTGATGTTTGCTGCTTATGGGTGTAAAAATCTATCATTCATTTATTCTTCAACTCTTTATCGAAGATCTGCTATGTGCTACACCTACACACTGTTCTAGGCATTCAGAAGAGTGCGGGAAACAAACCAGACAAAACATGTTGCTGTCATGGAGACTTAACAAAGAAAGCACTATTGAATTCATCAACTTGGCTGAGGGGTCAGGGTGTGTTCATTTTACTCATGCAGCATGCTTTTGTGGATGGGACTAAACCTACCAAATATCTTTTGAAATATATTTGTGTAAATGATTGAAAAGGAACAAACTCCCCTCTTTCCTAAGCTGATTTCTCACAAATGGGGCTTAGAAAATCAGTGTCCTACCTCAGAAAGTTTGGAACAGAGTTGATATGTATTTAATACATATTTACATGTTTAGGAACAGCCCTATTCTCCTTTTGATGACATACATGCATGTGCCTATAGTATGTTTCTAGCTAACATGGGCTCTGGAAAGAAAGAGAGACCTCTCCTTCTAATTTATATTGATACTTTTTATGCTGGACTTCCCTCTGATGAGAGTCAATTTTTTTGTGTGTGTGTTTTTTTTTTAATTTGGAGTGTCACGCTGGAGTGCAATGGCACGCTCGTGGCCACCGCAGCCTCAACCTGCAGGGCTCAGGCGATTCTTCTGCCTCAGCCGTTCAAGTAGCTGGAACTACAGGTGTGCACCAACATGCCTGGCTTTTTTTTTTTTAAGCGTAGAGACAAGGTCTCATCAAGTTGCCCAGGCTAGTTTCAAACCCATGGCTTCAGGCAATCCTCTAACCTCAGCCTCCCAAAGTGCTGGGTGGTTTGAGCCACTATGCCTGACCGAGAGTCAATCTTGATATTGGAACATCTCAACTACCCCAAAGTTTTTAAAGTCCTTTCTACCCCACAAGTGTAACACTTGATTCCTCCGGTTATCAGAGACGTTGGTATCTCTAAGCAATGGTGGTATTTGTGGGTGTGACTGACCACTGTGTTAATTCTTCCAAGTCATGTCACTTTTCCATGTGGGTTACTAAGATTTATATTCTTGAGATGGTGGAGTGGAAAGGGTTTAGACTGAAATTCCAGGTATTCCTGGAAGACTCTTGGGAAACCACTAACCTTGACAGGTTCTTGGGTCAGTCATACCCTCCTTGTCTGAAAATGATCTTGAAAGACCCTTACAACTTCATCTCTATAAGCATGAATAATCTATATTTAAAATGGTGCATTATTTTTTTCCTTTTTGTTTGTTTTTGTTTTTTGTTAGGAGAGTCTTTTATAACTTTTAACTTTTTTAATTTTAAAGAGGTGGGGTACAATTCAGGGTTAGATATACAAATGTTCATTATGCAGGCACCCTTATTGATGAGGTGTGCCCCCCTTCCCCAGGCAGATTCCCACTACTGCTAATCCCACTTCCCTCACAGCAGTTTCCCGCTACTGCCAATCCTACTCTTACAGTATTATGATAACTGTTCAGGGTCTGCTTATGAGTGATAACATGTGATACTCAGTTCTTTGTTTCTGTGAAAGATCACTCAGTATTATAGATTCTAAGTCCATCAAGGTTGCAGTAAAGTTCATGATTTTGTTCTTCTTTATGGCTGCATAATATTTCATTATGTATATGTACCACATTTCTTTTATTCAGTCCTCTTTTGACGGGCAGCATAGTTGGTTCCATGTTCTTGCTGCTGTGAACAATGCTATGATAAACATACATGTGCAGATATCTTTTCAATAGAGTGGTTTGAGTTCTTCCAGGTATACTACCAGTAGGAGGATTGCTGGGTTGTATGGAAGGTAGATTTTCAGATCTTTTAGGAATTGTCACACTGTTTTCCACAGAGACTGTACTAGTTTACATTCCCATCAACAGTTTAGAAGTGTTCCCTTTTTGCTGCATCCTCTCCAGCATTTGTTGTTTTTTGAATTATTGATAATGGCCATCCTGACTGGAGTTAGGTGGTATCTCAGTATAATTTTAATTTGCATTTCTTTGATGACTAGTGAGGCTGAGCAATTTTTTCATGTATCTGTTGTCTGCCCGTATGTCTTCTATTGAGAAATGTCTATTCATATCTTTTGCCCACTTTGTAATGGGGCTTTTGGTTTTTTTCTTTTCAGCATGTCTGAGTTCCTTGTAGATCCTAGATGTTAGACCTTTGTCAGACATACAATTGGCAAATATTTTTTCTCAGTTTGTGAACTGTCTCCCCACTCTCTTAATGGTTTCTTTGACTTTGCAGAAGCTTGTCAGTTTGATGAGGTCCCATGTGTCTATCTTATCTCTTATGGCATGGGCACTTGGGCTTCTGATCAAGAATTGATTGCCAGTTCCAATTTCCATAAGGGTATCCCCTGCATTTTCTAAGGTTCTTATAGTTTGAGGTGGTATGTTTTTTTAATGGGACAAAATTAAGATCCTGACACAAAAAATTTTGGGAAAAAAGCGTATCTCTTCATGCTGAATAATTTCTAAAGCAGCAACTAGTTTTTGGTAAATTACAACCATTTAAAAAATAACTTCTTAACATCTTTAGAACCCACTCCTGTTTTTTAAATGCCAGCTATCTCCCTCTTTTTAACTGTTTTCTTAAATCTGTTATAATCTTTGCCTTACCCTCACTGAACATGAGAAATGACTGTTACTGGTAATGGAGAAGCTCTAGGCCAGAGAGTAGGTCAGAAAACATGAAGAGAAGCTTCTGGGATAGATGAAATGAAAACTTTGTCCCTGAAGCTGTGTCCCCTCTTCTTGTGTGCAGTTGTTGGCCCCTAGTTACACCACTGAATGTACTATTTATATGCTATTATACACTTGGCAAAACTTTTAATTTGTTCCAAACTAAAATGGACTTGGATATTTTGAAATATCAATGGAGATTTTGAAAGTGTGGGTTTCTACATTTGCCTGTTTGTTTTAAATAATATACTAATTTATTTGGCATTTTATCTGAAATTGTTACTTCCTGATTTGTTTAAGTACTACAGCTACTGAAATAACTCTAAAAGAATCTTTCCCACAATTTTCCCAGAATAACTAAAACTATGGAACACTAAAAATGTCGCAGTGTCTACTCAAGCCCTGTTTCCTAGTGGAATATCGATTACTCTTTTTCTTAGTGGTAATCTCTCCTCTCCTTGTTTTCCCATCCCACCCCTGTAGAAGTAGACTTAAAAAACAGAATAAGAGTCATTGGTTTTTATAATAATATATGAATGTATATTTAGCTTCCTCTGGAGATTAGAAGAAAACTTTAAAAAGCTCAGTACCACTCTTTCCAGATCAGTTTTGATTTAAGTCTGCCTTGAGACCAGAAAATGTATCATATGACCCATCAACAGACCCATCATGCTTGTGAGTACTGCAAAATACACACAATCTTTGACTTTTTGACTCGCAGGGAATTTTCTCACTTGGCAGGAAATTTAAAATTTCTAAGGAATTTTAAAGCTTATACATGATTTGCCTTTGCAATCAAGCACATCTTTCATTTCAGTAAAGTCCTCATGCTTTCCTTGAAGTTAAGAAGTCTTAAAATCAATTAAAAATGTATTAAAATTTAAATTACATTTTTCAAATTTACTTTATGGAAATTTTCAAACACGCACAAAAGTCGAAATTTTCAAACACTCACAAAAAGCTTAATATACCTGTCACCCACTATCAAAAACTATTAACGTAAGCCAAGTGACGCTTTATAGCCCTGTGGATAGATAGTCTAAAATTATTTACCAGAATAAAGTCTGAATTTTCCACCACTATTTTAAATTCAGGTAGTCCATGAGAAAATTAAACTGAAATTGCTAAAATTGTCACAACGTACTAGTATGGTGGGTGTTGTTTTTATATTTTACTTGTGCTTTGATCCACTAGCAAGTGTGAAACTTTACAATCTTCAATGGAATCAAAATCCTGACATTAAAACAAGAACTGAATTTGTGACTATTTCTACTCCTTTGGATATATTGGCGGTGGTTATTCAGGTAGCTTCATGCTTAAAATACAAACAAATCCTTCAGAGACACTTAACCTCCCATAATGCCCTCAGGGGTATTTCAGCACCTGGGAGCAAGCCAGTGCAGGAGAATTCATCTGTCTCTTGATGAAGGACACAGATTCAGCCAAACCCTCATAATCTGACAATAATTCAGTTTAGTTTTATTTCAACTTTGGTATTTGAATCACAGAAAACCAAAATCCTCCATGCATGGACGGGCTGGTCTTTCAGGGCATCTGGTGGATTCGTTGAGCAAACTGTGACTCTGCTGGTTGGATTTCCATGTGGCAGTTGGGGACTGATACTATGACCTCTGCAGACCTCAAAGCAAGATTGTGGGACTGGAATGGAAAGAAAAATGGTAGCAAATGAGGAAGTATTTCTTTCTTTTTTTTTTTTTTTTGAGTTGGAGTCTCACTCTGTCACCCAGACCGGAGTGCAGTGGCCGCTCCAGCCACCGCAGCCTCGACCTGCTGGGCTCCGGCGATCCTTCCGCCTCAGCCTTCCAAGTAGCTGGAACTACAGGCGTGCGCTACCACACCTGGCTAATTTTTTTGATTTATTGTAGAGATGAGGTCTCACCAAGTTGCCCAGGTGGGTCTCGAACCCGCGGGCTCAGGCAATCCACTCACCTCAGCCTCCCAAAGCGTGGGATTACAGGCTGAGACACCGAGCCCAGTTTGAGGAAGTATTTCTAATATGGATAGTTGATTTTCTGTTTCTGAGCCTGGACTGGCTCTTTCGATCACTTTCCCCAAACTCCCCAGATGTGCTCCAAGGTTGGAAGAAGGCCATGCTGTCGATTCTGATGTAGCTTCTATGATCCAATCTGAAAGCTGTCAAAGTAGTAATCCTTGAGACCACTATAACGACGAAGTGAAACACAACTGGTATTTTTGAGAGTTATCACTGACTTGTGACTTACATTGAGAGAGAAATAAGAAACTTTTTTTAAAAAAGAAAAACAAACAAAAAGAAATCGTTTTATCACCCTAAGAAAAGGAAAATGTTTGTGCAGATCAGAAGCATCTGTCTTTGTTTTATCTGAGTCTAACATTTTCCAGTTCACATCATTTTCATACTACTCACCACAGGCCTTTCAGGTGCCTCTGACTTGCTGCCTTAGAGGCATTTCCTGAAAAAGGAGGTGAGAAACAAATGTGTGTGAATTTCTTCTAGGAAAGATGGTTTTGTGTATTGCTAAATTAAAACACAAACTCATCACATGCTTCTACACGACTCGTATCATTACTGAAGAAGTTGAAAGCAAATGACGAAAATTATTTAATTGAGTCTAAATATCCTCATAAGGTATACCAATTCTGTAGCTCCCAAGGATAGGTCTATATTTTCATGCCTAGTGTACCTTCCTTGTTCCTCTCATCAGCATTTGCCCACTTCCCTTACTGACAGTCCCTACTGTGGAATAAAAAGGAGAGTTGCTGAACTGCCAATTGTCTGCTTCTTCCTGCATTTACTCAATCTCACAATATGTTTTGTAGGAAATAAAATTGTAAGCACTGAAAAAATCTAAATAAAAAAGGCTGCTTTTTGTTATATTTTAATTTAATTTCCTTATATATCTTGATTCTTTCCCATTTCTAAAGATAATGATAGGTTGGCTATTATAATACCTTTTAAATTATTACTTTGTTTTTGAAAATCTGGACTTTAATGCCTATTGGTGTTTAAGGTTATATCTGTAAGGGACAAAATGCACAGGTGAGTGAAAAGTAATTCAGCTAATTGGATGCAATAAATAACTGTACTAAAGAGAGACAAATACTGTCCTGGATTTCTTAGCATGATGTTTAGTCGATCTCTGTTCCTATTATGTTGTTGCCAAAGTAGACAAGGTCCTTGGCTGCTAGTTGATATTGTCACCAAGTTATCATTTTATATTGGTCCTATCACTATCTCAGATATGAACAGATCATGGACTCAAATAGTAACTACTGAGACAAGCTTTTGTCTGCACCATGCAGGTTCTGAAGTGCTTTTATTTCAGTAATACTTTTCCTGACACCAAAACGGAACATTAGTTTCTGTTGTATGTTGGAGAATGAGAGTGTTCACTAAAGAAAGAAAAGGAAAAAAGGACTTTGATAACCTTCTTGAGATCAATCATTTTATCCCCAGTTTCTAGTTCTGGACACATGATGATAAAGAAATTCATCCTGGTTTTTTCTTGGAAAACGAAATTTTCCTACTTCTGAGAACTACCAATTCTATGTCTTTGTATGGTATACCCTGACAAAGTTAAATTTATATGGTAGGTTTCAAAGAAACAAATACATAAATATCCATATTTTAAACTTATTTATTTAACTTAGATAAGTGATATAATATTTTTATAGATATTATGAAATATTCTTACTTATAGTTCAGGCTAAAGTGAAATATTATGAAAGAGATTTTACATTTGTCATCTTAGTTAAGATTTCCATAAATTAACACAAACTTTTAAAGAAGTTTACTATCATCTTTACTGGCAAAGATACAGTGAGAAAGATGCAGTTATTCAGCAATAGATGATGAAGTTATGAAATTAGCAGATTATACAGGGCCTAGTGTGCGCCACTGAAAATTCTTAATAAAAATATAAAAACCTGAAATAAAAAATAATAGAAAAGTTACCAACACATAGAAATGGTAAATGCTTAATGTGATGGGTACACCAAATACCCTGTCTTGATGACTATACATTCTATGCATATAACAAATACTCACATGTACCCCATAAATAGTATGGAAGGTATTACATATCAATAAAACTTTTAAAAAGCATAAAAATGGAAAAAATATTAGAGTTCATTGAATCTAGTTTTAGCTAGACTAGACTTGAAGTCTGTTAGCTACATCCCTGGTAAGAGTCTGCTAGTGCTCATTGAAGGAACCACAGAAAAAACAAAAAAGCTCTAGGTTCAGCAAGGACATTTCTAAGAATTCTCTTTATAAGGCAGCTCTCTCTATTTGGAGCAGGTTCAAATTTTAGAGTGCACCTTTCTCTATTCCCTAATGACATTTATTACTTCAGTATTTATTATTTGTAATACCATCTATATATTCTTCAATTTGTACAAAGAGACCTCCCACTTAAAAAAAAATAGCTGAATCACTATGCCAAGTTTCATTATCTTTGGGGTTTTTAAAAAAGAAAAATAGATCATAAGCAAGGTCTAGGAAGAACTATTTTTTTTCCCATGGATTATTAATGCCTTCCACTTGCTCTAATATACTCTTATCCTATCCAAATTACGAGTGCAAAAATATAAATACGGAAGAGAAAGCTTAGCAAAATCAAACTGAAGAGTAGAAGGGCTTTGGAAATTTAAAAAAATACATTTATTCTGTACTTTAGGATAAGTGGATAAGCAGCATTAGTGATAATCTGCTAATTCAAGATGACCCCTATCATCTTACCTCCAGATAGCCTGCATTTTCACAAGTGAGAAAAAGCAGGCACTTTGTCATGATATCTCTTAAATTTAGTATCCCTCCTACCCCCACTCCTAACTTTGACTCTGAAAACCAATCCCCTCTAGGATAAACCTTGATAACATGAAATCTGGAGCCATCATCAGGACTGTTTCCATAGATCACCATGCTGAGCCTCCTGGTCTTCTGTCTGAGAGTGAGACTGGGGCTGACTTTCTGCAAAATGCTCATTAATCTTTTCAGGCCTCTGGCCTCTGGTCTCTGAGAGATAGCTTAGTTTCTTGCTCTTATATTCTAGGAATAGTCAACTCAGAGAATAGTTTTCCCTAAAATGTAAAATGATCTAAAGTAGAGGAAGTAGGAATGAGAACACTGTAGCTCTCTGGCTCTACCAATCTTAACTATCCATCTCAGTTTCATCCAATGGAAAATCACTTCTTATTTCCTCCTGAGGACCAGACCTCTAGCTCTAACCCCTAGTATTAGGAAAATATCAGTATTTTTCAGTTCCCACATGCTTGTAGACACTATAATGAAATCTATAAACCTGTATAGGAAAGCAAGTCATTTCCTCAGGATGAATGGTCTCCACAAATCACTGTAGATGTAAAACAGATCAAATGGAGATTAATTCCAAAGACAGAAAGTCAAAATGCATCTGTGGCAGGAATCCTCTCATATTTTTACTTACAATTCTGCTCCTGCTTCGATTCAGCATGTTAAAGCAAAGTCAAGAGTGGATTCCTTCTCTATTGCAGAAAGTAGGTCAGTCTTCATTCTCAAAATTTAAAAAAAGACCATACTTTATACATATTTTTAAAACTTTAAAAGTAAAATGTATTGAGATATATTTAGCATACAATATAATTAAAATTTTTAAGTGCATTGTTTGATGAGCTCCGACAAATGTATATAGTAATTAAACCACCATCGCAATTAAGATATAGAACATTTCCATGGTCCAAAAAAGTACCCAATAACCCTTTATAGTCAAACCCCTCTCTCCATTCCAAGCCGAGGGGAACCACTTATTTATCTTTAGTCCCTGTAGTTTTGCCTTTTACAAAACATTCACACTCAGATTTTAAAAAATAATAATACTCATAATAAATACTTAAAGGTTAAAAAGTTAAGAGATTAGGAAACACTGATGAGAAAAACTAATAAAAATGTGATATTGTGAACATTTTATTTTATAGTTTCTTATTTGGACATTAATTTTTCTTACTCTACACTATGCACAACTTGTTCAAACATGCCCTATTAGGCCTTACTCGATGAACAGTAAGACTGAAGTTGCCATCATAATCAAAACAATAGTTTGGCTTAAGAATAGACAAAAAGATCCATGGAAAGGAATAAAAAACCAGAAACAATCAACGGTACATGGGAACTCAATATATCACAAAAGTGGCATTTAAATTCAATGAGAAAACGATCCTTTACTAAGTGAACAGTTTGGCAAAACCAACTCTTATTCCTGAACAAATAAAATTACTTAATACTATATATGAAACAAGTTTCAGACAGACTGAAATTTTAACTGTAAAAAAATTACTAAAATATTTAAAAATAATTTGGAAGTAGAATAGGAGTAGAGGTGACATGCCCAAGAAAAGTAGGAAAACTAGAACTCATACGTATCAAATATAGATACATTTGCATGGCAACAGTGATATAAAAACAGAAAAAAAGAAGATAGGTTTTTTATTAAGCTTGATACCTTTCACATGCAAAAATTGCTTGCAACCTGATAAGAAAAAAATAGTGAAAAGATAAGAAAAACATCTCAGTAAATTTATAAACTCAATGTCTGGTGTCTGATAAGTGAACAGGCACACATTCTTATTATTTAAGACTTAAAATTAAAATGACAAATGAAATATAATATTTTTATTCCATCAGATTGGCAAAATTTTAAAGAAGAATAATAGCTAGTGCTTTTGAGGATATGAGGAAAAAGATTGTCTAACATATTGGGGTGTATACAAATTCCTTTTATGATTTTGAAAAGAAATTTAGTAAAATTGAAGGTTTGCATGCTATTTTGGGAATCTATCCTGCTGCAATAAAAGTACCAGTACTCATGTAATTGTATACAAAACTATTTTAAAGGATATCAAGAATATTTATTACATCAGTGTTTAAGGGGCAAGAAACAAGCTGAAGTTCTTTGAAACATAAAGTATTTAAATAAATTATGATATTTATGCATTTGGAAACATCATGCAACTATTAAAATGAGTGAATTATATTTATTATTTGACTCAGATGGATATCCATTATGTTTTTTGAGAAAGCTTATTGCACAGTAATCATTAATAGTTATATTTTTAACTAATTTTTTATTGCAATGGTACCAGTTAACTGGTATTCCAATTTGGAAATACAACCTTAAAAAGTTTTAATGACAACAAATATTGAACATTGGGACTCTAAGTCAAAGGACTTTTTGTTCTACACCTCTGTTTTAATATTGGAGGGACCAAACAGCAGAGGCAGCAGAGCATGGGTTCTGAAGCTGGACTTCCTGGGTTTAGAGCCTATCTTGGTCTCTTACTGGATCTGTGATCTTGGACAAGTTGTTGAATCTATCTGTGACTCAGTTCTGCATGTTGCAAAATGGATTCAATAGCAGTGCCTACCTCAGAGGGTTGTTCTAAGAATTACATGAGTTATTAATTAACATTTGAAATCATGCCAGGCAAACAAATGTGTTTATTAAATAAGTAAATAGTAAAACCCTGCTTTTGTTTTCTAATTAGTCTATACCCTTTTCTGAGCAGTTCTTTGGAGATTTATTCTGAATCCTCTTGAAACTATAGATTCTCTGATGATTTAATCCCACATATGATTTTGGTTACCACCTTTGGACAATGACAATATCAACTATTCAAGGGAACAGCACCTTGTCAGTATCTGTAGCTAGCACATGACAAACTTCAGTGTATTCAGCCCAATATTTTGAACTAAATTGAACTGAATGGTCAAACCCTCTTAGTCACAATGAATTATGTCCTGTTTTCCAATCATAACAAGTGCATATTCTTATTTATTACAAGGTCAATGTTAGGTTTCAATCTGCTCAGTTTCATAAATCAGATCTATACTTGCAGGCTCTTTTTAACAGCACACAATTTTTAGAAGTTGATATTGGAGATAAGTTTTCTGAGCATGAGATTAAAGATAAACAACTCTTGAAATTATTGAAGAGTAAATGATGTGTTGAAAATGATTAAGAATAGTTCACCCTATGGTATATTTGGCCTGCTAACCTTAAAGGGAATGTAGTTATTGAGTTTAGATTCAAAAGCCTTTGAAATGTGTAATTTACCACACATTTTGGAAAGGAAGTAGGAGTCATGAGATGCCATTTTTGTGCATGATTTTTTTTTTTTGAAGAAAACCTTATAGTCACTATTTCTGGCACGTGAGAATATGAGGAAGGATGTTGTAGCACTCTTGCCACACTGCCTGGGTTAGAATTATTTTTAGATGGAGGGAGTAGCCACAACTATTTTCTACAACTCTGTTGTTTGAACTTACTCTTTGTAATATATATATATAAAAATATATATATTTATATATATAAAACAAATACATATATATATCCTAATTATATTTTAAATGTTTCTGAAGAGCTACAAACCCACTCTTTTGCACAGAGGTTTACTTTGGCAGTATGTAATTGTTTTTATTATATGTTATCCTCCGTTTGGCCTTACTGTAAGCTGACACAGACAAGAGATGTCCAGGAAAATTCCGCCAATTCTCAAATCTGGAGCTGTGGAGAATCCTCAGTGGAGGATTTGCAATGAAACTAACAGAGGCTAAGGATCCTCTTTAATTTGCTATCCTATCCAGGTTCTGCCACATCCGTTATATAAAGGATAATTGCTTTACATATCAAATTTACTCCTTCCAGACCTCTGCAGACTAATTCTGTTCAATTCCCAGGCTAACCTGATTTTGAATAACTGAGCTCCCACAAGTTATGTCTGGCAGATCTAAATATAACTCAAAGAAAAGCAGGGATTGATGCCGGGCATTCAACCACAGCATATAATAGTTGCCATGATCAGAAAAATACCCACGAAGTAGGTAAAGAACATGTTTTTTCATGAAAAAAAGTAAAGGTCTCCAAGTCACAGTGCTAGGCAGTGTCAAAGTCATTATTAGAACCCAGAATTCTGGGCTCAGTAGTTCTTCATTTTCCTATCACCACATTTTTGTTCCAGAAAATCATATTAGTACTGAGTCATCATGGCTATAATGGATGTGGGATTGAAATATTGGGTCCATCTGAATCACCGGAGACTATCTGAACTGTTTGAATTAATGTATTCTTATTGTGTGTGTGTATAGCCATTTAGACATATACAGGGAGTGCCAAAAAATGTATACACATTTTAAGAGATGTTATCCGTGTACTACTTTTCGAAGTTGAATTAAAGTATGGTAGCAATGTGTAGTATGATGTTCGTTCAACTGTGCTTTCACCATTTTTTTTGACTGTCTTGCCTGCTGCATGATGATGCTAGCATTCATTTGATTAATGCCATCTTTTTAGTGAATATCATACTTAAAATGCATATACATTTTTTGGCACCTCCTGTATATACAAATTAAATAAACACTATGGCAGCCTCCTCCAAACCAAAGTCTATAATAATTACCTTTGAAAATGTTCTTCCAGGAATACTTCACTATTTGATATCAGTTACATTAAAGGATTAACTTCAAGTATTAGATTGATCCATACAATGCAGAAAAAGTTGTTAGCATCAGAAAAATACCACAGTAAATGCTCCACACTCTCAGCCAATAAATTTGGGTGTACCATCAATCCCTGCCAGGATACAGAAGATTATTGCCTCAATCTCTGCACAGATTCAAGGGTGTGCATTGAAAATTCTGCAATGAAGAGGCCTATTTTTGAGACTATACTACATGAAGTCTATTAAAAGTGATGTAAAGGAACGGTATAGACAGGCTGTTTTATTTATTCAAATAAAAATAAACTAGGATATTTTGGGGGGAAAAAGAGCTCAGGACAAATTTCTGTTTATAAAATGGAAATCGACTTATGTCGATATATTGGTCACTGACCAAGATTATTTTGTGTAAAATTTTCTTTTGGGAACGTTTTCCAAAGTTGTTGATGTTATCATTCATTCTTCACAATTATGATTTTTATGCAGTTGATGTTGATAAAAACTATTTTGTTAAAATACAAATTAATTTATTCATTAAAAACCTACCATTTGTTTTACAAGTTGCACAAACCTGTTGAGAAAATTAATATAGATAACTAGTAATTATTGTATAAGTTATTTATACTATGAAGTAGTAGACCAAAACCAAGAAATATTTATAACAGAGTCCCAAAATATTCTTAAGAACACTGAAAATTTAGAAAAGAGTTGGTATTCAGACATTTTTCTAATTTACTTGAAATAAATTTACTTTTAAGCTATGAGAAAAAGTAAAGAAGAGCATCAATAGTTACTCACGCAGTATAAAATTTAATCTTAAAAAATGACTTCTATAGAGATTATAGTGTTGCTTGAAATCAAGTCTTTAAATAGCACATACAGCCATAATCTGAAATTCTTCTACTTTTTCTAGTCATTTTTCATGTCAAAGCTGTTTTCAAAATTTATTTTTGCTTAAGATTATGAATAATTGACTATTGGTAATATTACAGTTCCCTCAAATGATCATAAAATATGAAATATCACTTCAGTTCCAGAATTATCTGTTCGAAAGTCTGTACACTGGGTACTTTTTGGTGAGGAGGGGAAGGTGCTTGCTAGTACTTTGGTATTTTATGATGATAATGCCTTAACGGTGGGCACAGCTGTTAATAGTGAGCACAGAGGAGGAATTATGTTTAGAAGTTAGCAACTCAAGCCTGGCTCGGTGGCTCAGCCTGTAATCCCGTACCTTTGGGAGGCTGAGGTGAGTGGATGGCCTGAGCCCGCGGGTTTGAGACCCGCCTGGGCAGGCGAGACCTCATCTCTACAATAAATCAAAAAATTAGCCGGGCGTGGTAGCGCGCGCCTGTAGTTCCAGCTACGTGGAAGGCTGAGGCGGAAGGATCGCCGGAGCCCAGCAGGTCGAGCCTGCGGTGGCCGGGAGTGGCCACTGCACTCCAGTCTGGGCAACAGAGTGAGACTCCAACTCAAAAAAAAAAAAAAAAATGAAGTTAGCAACTCCTACGTTGCTTCAATATAGCAGGAATCTGAATGCAAACAAAGGACCGGAACCCAGAGAGTATCTTTAGGTCATTACATCAATGTTGCTGACACTTGACAACTTTGACTCAAGCATGCTCTTTTCTCTGTCTTCTATCCTCTTGCTCAAAGCTTACTTTAAAAGTTGTCCTCTCTGTGGAGCCTTCCCAACTCCTCAGAGTGTCTTCTGTTTCCAAAATACTGTGCACATTTTTCAATTCTGACTTTCTAGAATATACCTGTCTACCTAGCTCACTAAACCATGAATTATTTAAGGGATCTCATGCATTTTTGTAATCTAGCACTAACACAGCTGCTGGAAGGTAGTTCATGTCTAATAATTGATCTTTAATGAACTAATATATTCCCATTAAAAATAATACAATAATATGTTGCCTTCGATTACTCAGTTTCTACTATATATTAATTCAAAGAGACTGTCTTGTAGCATATCAGAAAAAAGCATTCTGTACATGTGTATTAACCAGTTATTGACTTTGAGACTGTGTTAGTGTATAACAGTAGCTGACATTTGCTGAGAGCTTATCTTATACCAAGCCCTATATAATTGTTTATATGTATTATTCTCCTTCAAATTCTAATATAATTATTAATAACACCATTAGTAATACACAAAAAGTTAAATGTTGGAATGAGATTCACTCCAGACAAGCTGACTCTAGAGTCATTATTCTTAATCATTAGACTTGACTGATTTCTAACAAACACACAATTGAAAAGCTACCTGTTGGATGCTCCACTCAATGGATACCAGCAGCTCGTGAATGGCTTTAAATTTCAAGGAAGTATCTCTTCTTATTGCTCCTTTTCCTGTTGTAAATTCTCAATAAAATACTACAAAACATTGCTTATCACTACTAAAGGAAGGAAAAAGTTATCTACGGAAAAGAACTTTGTATTCATTGATCAATAAATCTCACTACTATATATAAGTACAAACATTACACAAATTATCACGTAGTAAAATCTGTTCTTTAAAGTTACACAGATAATAGAAATATATTTGCAATATCTTTCCTGATTATGAAAAGCTCCTACATGCAATGCCTGTGAAGATTCCTGGGTGTTAGGTATTACTTTATCTATTTTAACACAAAAGATTACTGAGAATCAGAGAGGTTAAATAAAGGGTCTTATTCCTGTATATATATTTAAAATCATCTGAGTTTCTTAAAACAAACCAGTGAAACCATGTCAATATCTGAGATCCCATTTAAGATAAATTAATTCAAAATCTATCTCTGGGCTGGACCAGAACATTCGCATTTTGTAAGCATTCCCTGGATGTTTCTGATGAGAAGTAATTAAGAACCACTGGGTTCAATGAATTATTGAAGACTCACAAGCTAAACTTTAAATCCTGGGCTTCAGATTCCACAGGCTGTGGTAGGCCATGTCCACCTCCTCAAATACAAACCACTTTGGGTGTCTTTTTAAGAATTACTGACACCCTTAATTACGTTGCCACATGTGCAGTGGAAGATTTTTTTTCTTTCTTAAGGGTAAGTTTAGATAAATAATATAACCTACTGATGCCTAAAATGTCTCCTGAAAATCTCATTTATATTATAGAAATACAAGGTGCTGTAGGGAGATATATGGGGAAATCACACACACACACACACACACACACAAATTTCTGTCCGCTCCTGCAAAGCTTCCCCACTAAACAGTATAATGTAAAACTTTTGCTTCAGGGCAAATGCCCCTCAACGATAATTCTAACCCTCCTTACTAAAAGTTGGTAGTCTTCCAACCTCTCAACCTCTGAAATTCTGGAGTTTCTCCTGATAGTCTAACACTTTCAAAGTTTTGGCATTGGAAAGTCTCTCCTACCTCTTTAGGTGGGAAAGTTTTCAGGATGTCTGTAGGTTTTAAAAGTGTTGTGAGTTAGTGAGTGCCTACCTCTAGGTAATTCTGTGTAACTCAGACCAATGTAGGCAGTATAATAACACGTTCTCAGTGAACAATCAATGGGACATGAAGTATGCTTTGCTGCTGCTATGGTTTCTGCCGTGACAAACCTGGAATTGACTGCAACAAGAACAATTTCTGGATATCAAGAAGCTCAGTTACAGTTATTTTGAGGCACAACTGTGTTTGCTCAGTTTTCAAGACTGGACTTCTGCTTTGGTTGTGATTAGCGCTGAGGTTCTCCCTAGCTCTTGCAGTTTCAACTGTACACCCACCTCTTTCTTGAAATTCTGTTTTTGTTGTTGTTGTTGTTGTTCCCTCCATATAGTAAAAGTAATTTTCTTTTATTTTTTTATTTGGTAACTTTTATTTTAGATTCAGGAGTATATGTGTATTCCTTATATGAACATATTGTGCAGTGATGGGGATTGGGTCTCAGGTAGCCTATTCCCCAGATAGTGAACTTTGTGCCCTGTAGGTACTTTCTGAACCCTGTCCCCCTCTTCCCAAATACCCATTATTGTTGTCCTCAGTATCTATTGTGTCTACTATTTCCATCCTACCAACTGTTTAGTTCCCACATATGAGTGAGACCATGCAGTGTTTTGTTTTGTTTCTGGGTCAGTTAACTTAGGAAGAGGAGTTCCAACTCCATCCATGTTTCTGCAAAGAACATGATTTCATTATTTCTAATAGATGCATAGTATTCTGTGGTGTATATATACCACATTTTTATTATTCACTGATTGGTTGATAGGAAGTTAGTTTTATTTCACATCGTTGCAATTGTGCGTTGTGCTGTGATGAACATGTGGGTGCAGGTATCTTTTTATAGAACAACCTCTTTTCTTTAAGGTAGATATTTGAGTCACTCTTTTCTTGGCTGGGACATGTACAACCAGTCTAATGTTCACTAACTGCATCTCATGGTGGCTTATTCACTACTCCCTGACTGTGTCCCCTCAGGCCCTAGCTAGGTTCTTAACCTAAACGAGAGAACTACTTAGATCACGTAAAATCATAGCCACCTCTATAACTAATATCTTTGCGATTTCTCTCCCTGTTCTGGTATCTGTTGGAACATAACAAATGGCCCCTAAACTTTGTGGCTTAAAATAAATTATTATGATCTCTTATGGACCTGGAGGGTTGACTGGGCTCAGCAAAGAGGTTCTTATACGGCCTTCTCATTTGCAGCTGCAATCAGATGACAGATGAGTCTTGTAGTCATCAAATGGACCGTTCAAAAGGGCATTTTCAACTGACTGTCAATTGATGCCACCTATGGCTGGGGTCTCACCTAGGTCTAGTGACCAGAGAAACTACACAGCATCTCTCCATGTGGCTGTTTTCCCAGTATCCCAATGTTGAATATTTCAAGATACCCAGGTAGAGCTGTCACTTCTGCCATATCATATTGGTAAAGGCAAGTCAAAAGGCCAACTCAGATTCCACCTCTTGACATGAGAAGCAGCAAGCACTTAAAGAGAGAAAAAGGAATAATGACAACCATCATTGAATATCTGTCACACAGTCACCATATATCCCTTTTTACCCTCGTGTTGTATCTCTTTGTGATACTAGATCTAGACCAGCAGTTCCAAAATGTTTAATTCTCAGAACCCCTTCACAATCTTAAAAATTATTGAAACAGTTTGTCTGTATGGGTTTTATCTATTGATATTTATTGTATTAGAAATTAAAATGAAGGCATTTAAAATGTTTGTAAATTTATTGAAAATGGAACAATAAACCTTACTGACATAAATAATATTTTAATTAAAAATAACTATTTTCTGAAGTAGAAACTCTTAGTGAGAGTTGTAGTGGTATTGTTTTACATTTTTGTAAGTCTCTTTAATTGACTGCTGGCTTCCCCATATCTTCTTCTTCAATAAATTTTTGCTATATGTTGTTTGGGTTGAAGTATGTGAAGAAAATATAATCTCACAGAGATAAATTGAAAAAGGAAGAAATATTTTAATAACCATCTCAGATAATTCCAAATATCCTTCACTGATATTACACCAAAACTTATGGCAGTTTCTTTAATGTTCATTGAAATGTGGAATCTGCATCCGTGTCAACAAATTTTTGTACCTTGTTTTATTAAAATCTATTGATCTATCTTGCACATTGAAAAGATCTTTTATCAATGTTTGATATTGTGATATTAGGCACTGGTCATTTGGAAAATATTGGTTCACTGAGTTAGACAGATCTTCTAGTTATCATGATATTATTTCATTATACAATATCAAAAAAATCACTTTGTTAATATCAGCACCTATTCATCAGAAGTCTGTTGGTTTTTTTTTTGTTTGTTTTGTTTTTTTTTGAGTTGGAGTCTCACTCTGTCGCCCAGACTGGAGAGCAGCTACTCCTGGCCACCGCAGCCTCGACCTGCTGGGCTCCGGCGATCCTTCTGCCTCAGCCATCCAAGTAGCCAGAATTACAGGCATGCACTACCACACCCAGGTGATTTTTTGGTTTATTGTAGAGATGAGGTCTCGTCTGCCCAGGCGGGTCTCAAGCCTGCGGGCTCAGGCAATCCACTCACCTCAGCCTCCCAAAGGCGCGGGATTACAGGCTGAACCACTGAGCCCGGCTAGAAGTCTTTAAATGTTGAAAAAGTGCCAAGCTTACAATGGCAACTAAAAAGTTTTCAATATTATAATTTTATCTTGGAAGTTTGAATTTTATTATTTGCAGCAAATGGCAGACTTTGTTTATTTTTGAGAAACCGTCTGCCAGATATCCAAGTCTGAATAATAGCTTGTCTGTTAGCCATTCATTCAAATAAAATTGGTGCTCTATGAAAGAGAGGCAAATTTAGCTTGAAAAATCATGTAATTTTATGAGTGCTTTTCTTGAGACAATCATTATATGTGAGTATGCAACATAAGTATTTTTCGCATATTTCCATTTGTTCACTCAGAATATTAAAAATGTAATTCAAAAGTCAAGTCAGTTATTATCAATAATTCAAAATCTATTTAATAGAATAGATTTTCTTACTGCTTTATTATATACATTCGTAAAGAAAACCGACTTTTAACTGTAGGTAGAAATAATATCTTGATGACCCTATAGGCCCCCAAAATGGCTCAAGGTATTCTCAGGAGCCTGTATATTTTGAGAACCACTGATTGTGATCAGGTCTGAATGACTCATATCTTTGTTGTCACTAAAATATCAACTGCCCTATCCATCCTGACCTGAAGGCAGTCACATAAAAAAAAATTAGTGGTGTGCTGTGGTCTGACAGAGAAGAATCTGGGATTTAGTTCCCCTGACTGGTGGTTAGTTCCTGTATGATATAGATTTGAATCCTTAAGTTTGCAAATGACATGGACAGATGATGTAAGAAAGGAAGGACAAAATGGGGAGAGGAAGTAAAAATAGCTTTTTAGTAGATACCAGCGCCAGTCTTGATATATTAGCTTCTATTATTACCTCTATTTTTAAAATGTAAACACTCGTTGTCTCTTTTTCATTTATCGTTGTTCAGATTGAAATATACAGGTGCACAGCCTGATTAATAAGCTGTATTTTGATGCAAAAGAAAGGATCCTGTATGAAGAGTAATGTAAAGAAAGCGTCTATTCCCAACTTGGCCATTCTTGCATGACTTTCACAAATCACTCCACCTTATCTTCTCCTTCAAAAAATTAGAGGTTTGGGTAGACAATTTCTTAGTTGCCTCTTAGCTTCAAATATATTGATGGCTGACTGGCACAGGTTCACAGGAGCCAATTATGCACAATTTTTTTCTCAGCTCTGTGTTTGGTGACATCAGTTGGTAGTTCGTAATCCACCATGGTGGGAGTATTTACACCACAAATATATCCAACTTACCAACACAGCATGGCTACATATCTGTAATAATCTTGTGCTATAGGGTATATACATAATAAATGGGAACTTGCTCTAGTGCCCAGCTCGTGGAAACTCTTAGAAGATCTATACTGTGACAAGGATTGGATTCACTTACACTTCAACTTGACTTGGATGTTCATTTCTAATTATCATATGTAGTTTATTCAAACTGTTCTGTGTTTTTGCAATCTTTTGTTGAAAGAAAGGAATAAAAATGCAATAAGGAAGTGAAAGTTTTATAAACACTGTGCCAAGATTCCTTTTTATTTGTTCTTTTATTTCTTTAGATTTATGACCTATTGATATATTTCTTCCATTTTATACCATTTAAAAATTAAGTTCCCATGTTCTGTCTAAAATAACAAGTGACCTACTGTTTGGACCAATTCAAAATATAGAAACAGAAATAAGTAATGGAGTCAATATTTAGAGTAAAAATTCCTAACATAAATCACCAAGACTCCTAAATATCTATCCTCTATGTCTTAAAAAATTTTTTGGACCACCCAGATGTAGAGAAAGAATAGGCAAAGAGCAGGAAAAAGTGGTGGGCCAGGCAGATAAACAGTATTTATTCTACTCAACCTATAAACTTTAGCTAAATAAAAACATTCATACTCTATAGGGCATATTTTGCTTTTGGAAAACACGTTCCCATCTTCCATTCTTGCCATGTCCACTGTGTCAGTACCCAGTTGTCATAACTTACCAGTCTGACATGGAACAATGTTCCCGTTTGCTTTTGGAACTGTGATTCAATCTTGCTAGCAGGGATTCCCTTGAAAGATCCTTGACCCATTCTCAGGATGCTCTCAGTTTGCCAGAAACAAGCAACAAAGGAGATGGGGTTTCACAAAGAGTGAATTCAGGAGTCTTCATGAGTGAGTGCAATTCCTCTTCAGGGTTGCCCTCATACTTCTGCCAAGACCCAGCATGGCGCCTCCATGAGGGCACCTACTCTTCTCTCTCAAAGATTTCCAATTACTTAGGCTCCAAGCTAGGAAGCAGGGGTTCAGTAAGCATGAAGTGGTTCTTGGGACCCTCTGGAGAAGCAAACATTGACAGGTAATGTCATAGCTGCCTGTCACTATCCAACAGGGTCAATCTCTGGGCAAGTTCCTGGCACACACGGTGTTGCTTTTAAGTCCTGCTGATTTGGATTCAAGTTTTTCCCCTTTTTGTATTTTGCCTGAAGTTTCTGTTTCACTTGGAACTCCTCGACTACCAAATTAAGTTAAATGAGCATGATTTAAAAAAAGTTCATTGAAATTTACCACAGCCATTTGAAGAAACTTCCAATAAAACCAGAAAGAGAGCCAATGGCCATTTGCCCAGTGACATAAAACAAAAAGCTGCCCACTAGGAGATGGAATTAAAACACTAAGGAAATCAGGAACAGGAAGAATCCAACTTTTCTACAGTCTCCACTTATCTAAACCTCAGGTCTTCCCAAGAACTAGCAAAATCCATCTGGAAGAATTTCTCAGTACACTCCCCAGCAGAGATGTACTTTCATTTTCTAATGACAAAATGTTGATGAGTGAATGGCAGTGTACTTGAAGATTCTCTGTCCCACTCAGTGGTCACCAGGGTGAGTAAGATGTAGTTTTTTGTGCTCTGTAGCTCTGCACCACATTAGTAGAAGGAATACATAAATAAGTGGGTATAATATGTGGTAGAAAAGATTTTCTCCTCAGAATAGTGATATGTCCATTTTCAGATACACATTTCCAGTTTGATAAAATGTTAAAGGATCAGCAGGCCATCAGATGAATTGGTTAAAACAATAATCTTCTTAGTAAGGAAAGTTATGGTTTACAGTGGACTCACACTGGCTATGTCTCTACCACCTATACGATACAACCAATTGCTTTAAGAAGTAAAATGTTAAACCGGGCTCGGTGGCTCAGCCTGTAATCCCGCGCCTTTGGGAGGCTGAGGTGAGTGGATTGCCTGAGCCGGCGGGTTCGAGACCCGCCTGGGCAGCGAGACCTCATCTCTACAATAAAATCAAAAAATTAGCCAGATGTGGTAGCGTGCGTCTGTAATTCCGGCGGAAGGATCACCGGAGCCCAGCAGGTCGAGGCTGCGGTGGCCGGGAGCGGCCACTGCACTCCGGTCTGGGTGACAGAGTGAGACTCCAACTCAAAAAAAAAAAAAAGAAGTAAAATGTTTCAAAATGTAAGTTGAGGAAAAAATAAAAGTACTGAAAATGGCATTGAGCCCCTAATGTATGTATATATGTATATGTACATTCTTTCTCACTATATATAACCTGCACATAATAAACAATCAATAAACATTTGATGACAAATAACTAGATAATGAATATGTCATGTAGGCATTAACTGCTGCCTTTGTAAGTAGAATTAAAGACTGAACTGCTCATTATTACACACAGATTTTAAATCCTTGACTTGTGTAATAAACATTAGGTATTGGCATTCCCTCTCTATTGTATTTAATTATTACATTAACCTGTTCCTAATACATTTTTTTTTGCTATTCATATTTTCCTTCTCTCTTAAAATGCTTTTTCAGACTAGGATATCTCAGGGCTGTGGTATTTGATGATAAAGCACATTTGTTAATTTTGGGGGGAATGATATTCATGGTTATAAAATGTCTATGCACTTTCTTGGATGTTTATATGGAAGTTCCTTCATCATTTTTTTTTTTTACCAGTATCATTTTGGGATATTTTAAGACTCCAACATTTGGTTAGTGGTTTATTGGAATGGCACAGTTTTCAATACATAATGTTCTTTTTCTTAAAATAACAATAACAACCTAATTTGCATGCTTTTAATAGCGGATAAAGTTGAATAAAGCTTACTTTTCCTAATAAATATAAGCTTCTCCCTTATCATACCTCAGTGCATCTGCTTTGAAATAACAGAAAGTTTTTTCAAAAAATATATATGCAAATAAATAATTTGGGAAGTTAATATGCAAAATACAGAAATAGTTGGATTGCTCAATACAAGCTAGAGCATGATCTGGTGGTGGAAGCATAACATAAACACCTGTTGTGCATGGAGGTTAAGGTGTCATTAGTAATGAGTTTAAATCCAGGTTTCATCACTTTGACATTTAATAACTTTTTTAAAGTCCCCTTTGAGACTACGTTTCCTCATCTATAAAATTGGCAGGCTTCTACCTCATGGTTTTCATAAATATAATGTATTTGTTTAAACAGTGGTATAATACTTACTCTATGTCGGATACTGCTCTAAGCACTTTCCAAATTGTAATTTATTTAATTTTTTAAGGCAGCCTCATGGAGTAAGTACTTTTAGTTCCACTTTAAAGATTAGGAAACAAGAAGATATTAGAACATGCTGGTTTTCACCTAGAAGACTTCAGTCAATAACATGTCAAGGGAGGGGACAATTGAGGTGGTCCTTTCCAGAGCAGGTCATAAATGCCTGCCTTTTTAGTAGACAATTTTAAAAATAACCATATAGCAAACTACAAGTTGGCGTGCATTTCACTATCATCAGACACTAGTGATTTTAAACAATTTTTGTGGTGAAATATTCCTCTGTTCAGGGTGAATCATTCCCATTCCTTATCCGTAAATATCCATTACCCTCAATGTTTTTTTTATAATGTTTTCGTAATAAAATAAAAGAATAACGTTAAAATGGTTTGTAAAATTTTTGAAAATTTAACAAAAAATCTGAAAACGTAGGACTACAGATAGTCTTGAATGAGTTCTATATGTAATATAGTGTATACATATAGTATAATTGGATATATATGGTATACATAAATACATATACACATATTATGCATATATATGTATATATGTACTTTTATACTTTATTTTAGGAAATTAATATATCAGTAGCGCCTGCATTTTACCTTTATACTATACACAAGGTGTTCACTGGCGATCAGAGAGTTTGGTAAAATTTTTAACTGCTCTTTTCTCATTGCCTGCTTCAATTTTGGATCGTGTGAATACACATTTTCAGAGGAAGCTGCAGGTTAAAACATATAATTCCTAAAATAATCATAACAGCAACAACAAAAACAGAATGAAGGAGCACTGCCACCATTTTTTAAACTAAAAATTCAGGTCTGCATAGGCCCTATGAAGGCTCATGTATATAAATTCAGCTCCAAACTTCATGGAAAAGTCATACTTTATGTTGCCAATTATCAAGATTGAGTAATTACAATGAGAAGTACAGTGGGTAGTTTTTCAACTGCCCCTTTGGCTATACTGCTGGGTCACTTGGACATAGTAAGAAGCAGTGTATATCAATGTAATTAAGTCAAGTTTGGCAACTGATAGGATTTTTCAAAGGACAATATCAAAGCTTATTTTGGATGGATATGTAGTCTAAGAATTCAGTAGATGAAACCAAAATACAAGATGAGGTTTGCCAATATTAATCTTTCGGCCACCTTTTCTTCTATTCAATCCACACATTCATTTTTATATTCTTGACAAGATTGTATAACTGCAAGCTTTGTACTTTGAGCCAGAGTTTTTCAGGTTCATATCTCATCCACACCACCTACTTGTGATGCAACATCAGTTTCATCATCCTAGTCTGGTAATAGGTGAGACGACATCTCCATCACACGATATGCTCTCAAGATTAAGTGGATAAAAGTCTTCAATGAGTCTAGTCTGTACCTGCTAGTTTCTTCCCTCCTGTCTTTAGATTGTCCCTGGGTAAGCTTTGGAGATGGATTAAATGTCAGTGTCTGCAGGTGAGGTCTAGCTTGACTGGCACACATAGCAGATTTATCCAGATAGGATTATGACTGGGAGGCTGTTGAGTCCTCCTAGACATATGCCAATGTCATGAGGCATCTGGGGAGGAAATTCAGCTTGTTCATTGTTGAACAAGGCACCCAAAAATGTCCAGTATGTTTATTATATAGTTATTTTGGAATAAAAGAAAAATAAAAGATATATTTCAACATTTAAAAATGTTGATGTATACTTAGAATTTTTTGTGTGTGCCAAAAAAAATAGAACATTCCCTTCAAAAGTGTGTATTGAAGTAAAATGAAACAAATGGCCTTCTATTTATTTGTGTAAGGCTAGACCTTTGGTATATTGCATCATTTAAGCTTCATCCTTACACTTCATTACCTACTAAAAATGGGCCCTGACTGTAAGTATTTGTGTAATCAGTGATGAGCTGTGTTTTGAGATGGAGTGGTACGGTACAGATCAGGCACAAGAAGATAAAACAAAAAATGAAAATTGTACTTGATCATTTGGAACACTCAGAAATGATTGCTTCAAAATTGGAAGTTTCCGAAACTCCAAGTTCAAAAATCTTAGAAGTACTCTACTTCTCAGACACACTGAACCACAAATTATATATTGATAACTTGGAAATAATGTTTCCAGTAGTCATAACAGATATTTAAAATTTTTGGAACTTAGTGAGAACCCAAAGTCAGACTTGAAGGCCTAAATCTTCAGATTTTCTTTTTTTCCAGTGGGATGAAATTCAAATTTCTTTCAGTCAATACTAAATACCTGCCACAGTTTTAACAGACTTTGCTGTAGTTCCTACTACTTTCTAAGACTCTGCTGTGGCTAGAGTATGTACTGCCTCCCTCCTGACCCTGCCTCCCACCAAAAACAAGTGCACATTTTCTGTTTTCTATCCTTTTATAGGGTTTGTTCTTTCTACTAGCAATTTCTTTCTTATTCATTCCTAAATGTTCATCAGGCTTGATTTTAACTTTTACCTCTCTTATGGAAATTTTCCTCTTCATCTAAATTACAGCAATCTCTCCTGCAAATAAACTCATAGGATACATGAATATCCATACTGAAATTATTTCTTAAAATTTTGCTATATTTTACCAAATACACAAATACTATCATTTTAACCTCATGGTGTACAACTTGTGGCAAGAAGTATGAATTTAAACTTTTTTCAATGGTTTTTCTGCAGAAACATAAGTACAGAATGTTAGGCATGGAAGAAAGGGGACATTATAATGCCATGCTCTATCTCTTAAGGTTACATATGAAGACATGATTGTTTAGATATGAAATGCATTCATAAAATGCTTGCTAAAGAAGAAAAACGTTTGGAAAAAAGGGATGAAGACTGTATGGATAAAGAGAGTACCTGAATAAAGAAGGCAAGAGTTCTCTTCCTGGTTCAATCTCAAGAATGGTAAGGCCCTTTTCTCTCCTGGTTCAATCTCAAGAATGGTGAGATATACTAATCCAGTTGGGTTATATCTTAGAACAGTGACTATCCCTATATTCTAGAAGGCAGCAACAGATCACATTAAACCTTAACACACATGATCACGGCTTGTTCTCCAGGCCTCTAGTATACTTGTGTCAGGACAATTCCCCGATATTTGTTTCCTCTGTTCATGTGGCTCTCACAATAATATTCAAGTCTTTGTGCTGGTGCTTTCCTCTCTGATCCCTTCTATTCTTTCCTTCATATATCTGTGGTGCCCATTTTTACCTTCACCCTTGGTGGAGGTCCTAAACCAATATGGAACCTGGCCGAAGTCTCTTGTCCAGTCTCTTCCCTTCACTCGTGTGTGCTCAGTATACATGTCGGTTCTGTTTTCTGTGGTTGACAGGAGGATGGTGGAATAGTAACATTTGAATGTTAGTTTCCATGGATGACGTGCTGGCCTCCCTACACTTTAGCACTAGAGTTTATAATTCAACACAGTTTATCCGAAAGCTCTGTATTGGAATTTGGCGCAAAACCCAACTAATAATGTAGACCTTAGCTTTCTTTTTGACTTTGCCCTTTAGCTTTATATTCTCCTAGGTTGCCTAAAGGATACAGCGTTATGGCTGGACAAAAGAAGGATTTAAGCATTTCTTATTTCCTTTAGCTAAATACCATCTGATACCACTCCAATTTCCTAGGATTTTTAACAGTGAAGAATAGTTTTTCTTGTCCATCTTGGGGACTGGGAGTGGAATCAGGTCAGTCTGGGAAATGCAAGTCAATTCTTTTATCCATAGCTATATGTTCCTCTCTTGTCTGATAGTGTGTTCTTTGATAGAGCTGGAGAACATTATCCAAGGTGAACTAATTCAGAAACAGAAAACCAAATGCCATATATTCCCACTTATATGTGGGAAATAAATGATCATGGAGATGGAAATAATAGACATTGGGGACACTAAAAGCAGGATAGTTAGGAGGGATTTAGGGTTCAGAAGCAAACTATCAGGTACAATGTTCACTATCTGAGGAATGGATCACCTGAAGCGCAATCCCCACCAGCACACAACATGTGAAAATAAGCACTTGTCCCCCTGGATCTAAAATAAAATTTTAAAAAGTAGAAAAGAAAAAAAATGAGAAAAAATGATTGCTTCTCTTCTAGACCATTCGATGGAAAGCAATTTGGGAACAGACATGTCCACCATTTGACCATATAATGCTCTTGAGAGAAACAAAACACCCCAGTCCTACACCAAGCATTGCAGTTTTGCAAGCTCAAAGTGGATTGGATTTTGTTCCCCTACTTACATCCTTGCCTGGGTGGCCTTGGGCGGGCGGGACAGACTCTGCAGGACTCTGTGGTGACCTCTGGCCAGAATATACAGTGCATGTGAGCATGCTGATTTAATTTGTCCTTTTTAAAGGTATATTTCCTCATGAGCACTGCCATTGTGTGCAGCACAGTGAAATACAAATAGTATACTTTCTAATCTTACAATAATTTCCTGATAAACATACCCAATAAATTAGTCTGCAGTATTATATTACAGTCTATTGCAGTTGGCTCTCCTGGTCTCTTATTTTCTTACCACAACTATATTTGATCACACTTTTAGGATGGAAATAGCCTGGTATAAATCCATTCAATAAAAAAAGGTTGGCAAGCCTGTTTTATGAGTAAATGGAAAGGGTTTTGAGAGGCAGAATATATAAAAAAGAAACATTAATCCTAACCCTTCACTCTCTTAAATGGGAATTAAGGTCAGCATTCTTAGAGCAGCCAACTGAAGTGGTGCTAAGTTCAGAAATTCTTTGGAAAGGGAACCAAACAGCTGACTTTCACAGGAGAAAGAAAGTATTTCAAGAGTTGGGCATGGGTAACATTGCATGGGCAATGTTTCTCCAAGTTACTTTTCTTTAACGGGTCATTTAGAAAAAAAAAAAAGAATAACGAGAGTCATTGAAAAATATCCTCATAATGCTTATCTATTTAATTCTTTATTCATTCATAACTAAGTCTTTCTACTTCTTTATAAGACACGATAATCAGATTTTGTCTGAAAGCCTACGTTGTTTCCTAGGGGAAAGCAAGGCATTTAGAAAAATATAGTAAGTCTTTAAGGCCAACAAAAATGAATGATGCACAAAAAAATATATTCAAGAGAGCCTCTAGAAGGAAAAACTTCCATCAAGGTAGAACCTATCAAGCCTTTAAAAAAATTTCAGTCTTAAAGAGGTAAATAATATCTTTTTGGAGAGGAAATGTTATTAGGAATAATATCTCATGGATGACATAATCTCACTCCTTAAATTTACATCTCTTATTTCACCTTCCATCACAACAGATATAATCATACACAAACACATCAGTCCTGCATTTGCTACCCAGTTCTCAAAATAATCAATTGTATAGTTTTCATGTTTCAACATATTTTAGAATTCAACCTCTGAATCCCAAATATGACCTTGTGGCTTACAAATGCATTGGCAAAAAGACAGTGTTTCTTCAAAATTTGTACTTTTCTTTAGGTCTCTCCAAATATATTTTCTAATTCATAAAAATAGAATGATTTTGTACTTGACTGAAAATAGTGTTGAAGTTAATTCCCACTTAAGAGAGTACAGAATTGAGATACTGAAAAGAACAGTTAGAAATAAAAAAGGATTTACACTTTGTCAGAAGCCATTTTTAGCACCTTATCACAGCAACAACATAAACTCTTTGTGAATTTAGTTTTGACAGTGTTGAGATTATCACTTTTCTATCTGAGATAAATTCCAGCATGTATTTGCCATATATATAAATATCTCAAATGTTTTATTATGACAATAAGCTAAGTCATTTTTAATTGCATGTGATCGTTTACAAAGCACTTCGTAATAATTGATTGTTGTCATCCCCATGTTAAAGATGAGGAAACTGAAGCAGAGAAATTGTCTTACCCCTAGATCTTGCTAATACCTGTACAGACCCTTGTAAAGCTCATGTCTTCTGCTTTATAACACACAAACCCAGGGGAAATATGTCATTTGTAGTATTGGTGAGCTACTAACCAAGAGGAAAGTATCTTTAGCTGTCTCCACTTCACTGAAGAAGTGCCACTGAATTTCTATGAGATCTTTCTCTGAGCCATAGTCTTTAAGTAGAGGAAATTTCAAGGAACAGCAGTTATGACCATTCCAGTCATAGCATTGTGTGACTCTCTGTTTCTGTTTTGAAAGTATGGCCAAGTTTTAGTTATCAGAAGTTAAGTAATAGAGTTAAAAATAAAATTAGTAGTTTCAGGTTCTACCTCTTATTAGAATTCAGGCTAAGATTAGACAAACACGCTTGTATTTGTCTATTATATATAATGATATGATTGATTTACGTATTGTACCTTTATATAATTATATATAAATTATATAATTGTAACTTTATGTTACATAATTGCATTATTTAATAATTATATAATTGTAACTTTAGGGGCATCAGGAGGGTGGTCACCTCCTAAATAACCTCACATTTTCTCAAATAATTTTCTCATGTCTTTTATTAAATGCACACAAATACCTGTTCAAAAATTGCAGCAAAGCAAATATTTATATCTACATTTCTCAGCTGGACATAATTTTATACATGGCAATGTTTGGAGACATTTTTCGTCAAAGCTGATAGGCGCTACTGGCATCTAGTGGATTGAGACTCTGCTAAACAGCCTATAATTCACAGGATATCCTTACACAAACATGCACACACAACAAAATGTTTTCCTGCCCTAAAGATTGATAGTTCTAAAGTTAAAACATTCTATTTATATTTATAAATAAGTGATCAATAATCCTAATATAAAAAAATTTTCCCTAGTAATTTTGCTTTAGATCCTTATGACATAGGTAGCATATGAATATTTTCAATGATAATAAAATCTTCACTTCAGTATATAAAACACCCTGAGATCAAAATAGAGTGTAATTGAGCAAACAGCATCTTTCAAAAAATTGAAATAGAAGAGTAGTAAATTGGAAAGACTTCATTCATGCCTTTGTGTGAATTATTGCAATGAGAAATCATTGTGGGGAAAGGTAAACCTGGGTCAATGTCAAAAAAGAAGACTGAGCGAGCTAGCAGACAGTATGGCAATGCTAGACACCAGGGGAGAAGAGATTCTAGAAGGAGAATGGTGCCCAGTTTTTCCTACTTTCAAATTCAGTCTGACTAGCTTCTACCATAAGCCACAAAGAAAAGCAGAACTCACATATGTGAGCTTCAATTATCTTCTTGTTTTCTGGTTCAGCTTCAAGTGTAATACACTTTTAAAAATAGCTGATTATTAGGGGGAATAAGAGTAAATGAAATGCTGACAAAAATGAGATGCTGACAAATTAATAGATTGACTGACAAGTTATTTTATTGGCTGCTTGGAATTAGGAGTCTCAATGATTTATAAATTGCATCACTGCTCTCAAGTCTACACTGTGTAGTTTGATTTGATAGCTTAAAAATAAACTATCAGATTTCCTTCACCATTCTTATTTGGTTTTCTTCTCTCTTGCCTTTTACTTTTTCCACCCTGAGTTTCTGTTATCTCTAGACTCCATTTTTACTATTAAAGTTACTATATAACACATTCAGACAAAAGCCTTGTTGAGATACCATTCTGCAAGGTTTAGCTGTAACTGTATTAATTATATATTGTTGCCTAAAAATTATGCTAAGAGTTAAAACAGGCATACCTGGTTTGTTGCACCTTATAGCATTTCATAAATATTGCATTTTTTTTTTTTTTACAAATGGAAAGTTTGCAGCAACCCTGTATTGAGTAACTCTACTGGCAGCATTTTTTTCGATGGCAGGTATGTGCTCACTTTATGTCTCTGTGTCACATTTTGGTAATCCTTGTAATAGTTCAAACTTTTCCATTATTATTGTATTTGTTATGGTGATTTGTACTCAGCAGTTGCTGATGTTACTATTGTAATTATTTTGGGAAACTATAAACCACACTCATACAAGTGGGTGGATTAATTGGTAAATGTTATATGTGTTCTGACTGATGAGTTATTCCTCCATCTCTCTCCCTCTCCTTAAGTGCTCTTATTTCCAAAGACACAACAATGTTGAAATTAGGTCCATTAATAACCATATAATGACCTGTAAGAGATCAAGTGAGAGGGAGAGTCACATGTTTCTTAGTTTAAATCAAAAGCTAGAAATAATTAAGCTTAGTGAGGAAAGCATGTGGAAAGCCAAGCTTGGCTAAAAGCTAATCCTCTTGCAGCAGCCAAGTCGTCAAAGCAAAAAAAAAAAAAATATATATATATATATATACATATATATATATGTATATATATATATGGAAACTAAAAGTTATTAATCATTACCTAGTGATAATGCTAAGTGAAGCAGCCTTATTACTGAGATAAAGAAAGTTTTAGTGGTCTGGATAGAAGATCAAACCAGACACAATATTCACTTAAACCAAAGCCTAATCCAGAGCAAAGCCCTACCTTTAATTCTATGGAGGCTAAAGCAATGAGGAAGCTTCAGAAGAAGAGTTTGAAGCTAGCAGAGTTTGGTTCATGAGGTTTCAGGAAAGAAGCTGTTTCTATAACATAAAATGCAAAACAAAGAAGCACGTACTGATGTCGAAGTGGCAGCAAGTTACCCAGAAGATCTAGTTAAAATAATTGTTGAAAGTGGCTACACTAAACAATAGTTTGTTGTTTTTTTTTAAAGTAGATGAAATAGATTAATATTGGAAGAAGATACCATATAGGACTTACATAGTTAGAGAGGATTAGCCAATACCTAGCTTTAAAGCTTCAAAGGACAGAATGACTCTCTTGCTAGTGGCTCATATGGCAGGTGACTTTTAGTTGAGGTCAATGCTTACTTACCATTCCAAAATCCTAGGGCTCTTAAGAATTATGATAACTCTACTCTGTGCTTTATAAATGGAACAACAAACACATCTATTTATAGCATGGTTTGCTGAATATTTTAAGCCCTCTATTGAGAACTACTGCTCAAAAAATAGATTATTTATAAAATATTACTGTTCACTGGCAATGTACCTGGTCATTACTGTGATGGGAGATGTACAAGAACTGTGATGGAGATGTACAAGGAGATTAATGTTTTATATCTGCTAACACAACATCAATTCTGTAGCCCACTTAAGTGGTAATTATGACATTCAAGTTTTATTACTTAAGACAAACATTTCACAAGGCTGTATAGCTGCCATAGAGAGTGATTCTTCTGATGAATCTGGGCAAAGGAAATTGAAAACCTTCTCCATTCTAGATGTCATTGAAGACATTCGTGATCCATGGGAGAAGGTCAAAATATCCAAATTAACAGGTGTTTGAAGGAAGTTGATGTCAACACTCATGCATGACTTTGAGGAGTTCAAGCCTTCATCGGAGGAAGAAATTGTAGGTATGGTGGATGTAGCTGGAGAACTAGTTAGAAATGGAGCCTGAAGACATGGCTGACTTGCTGCAATTTCATGAAAAAACTTTAATGAATGAAGGAGTTGCTTCTTATGGACAAACAAAAAAAGTAGTTTCTTAAGATGGAATCTACTTCTGATGAAGATCCTGTGAACACAGTTGAAATGACAACAGTGGGTTTACAATATTACATAAACTCAGTTGATAAAACAGGGTTAGATAGGATTGACTCCAATTTTGAAAGATGTTCTACTGTGAGTAAAATGATATCAAATACCAACAAATGTTACAGAGAAATCTTTAATAAAAAAAAGTCAATTGATTCAGCAAAGTTCATTTTTGTCTTATTTTAGTAAAGTGCCACTGTCTCCCAGCCTTTAGCAATCACGACCCTGATTAGTCAGCAGCCATCAACATCAAAATAAGACCCCCCAAAAAGATTATGATTCACTGAAGGTTCACTTAATCTTCAGCATTTTGGGGGGCAATGCAGTACATTTAAATTAGGGTATATGCATTTTTTAAAGATATGATGCTATTGCATCCATAATAGACACAGTATTGTGTAAACATAACTTCTATATGCATCGAGAAACCAAAAAAATCATGTGACTCATGTTATTGTAATATTTGCTTTATTGCAGTGGTCTTGAACCAAATCCATGATATCTCCAAGGTATTTATGTAGCTTGAAATAGAAAATATGTATTGTCTCAGTTTGTGAGGTTCAGGAATCTGGCCATGGCTTAGCTTGGGTAGTTCTAGTTCAGAGGCTGCAGTCTCTGAAACCCAACAGGGGCTGGAAGATTCATTCCAAGGTCATTCACCCATTGATGGCAGAAAGCTTCAGTTCATCACCACGTAGGGCTCTTCACAGGGTTTCTTACAATATGACTTCTACCAGAGTGAGTGATCAGAGAGAGAGAGAGAGAGAGAGAGAGAGAGAGAGAGAGAAAGACAGCAAGGCAGAGAGCAAAATAGAAAACTAGTGTCATTTATAATGTAATATATGAAGTGACATTATCCCTTCTGCTGTATGTATCTTATGGGTCACACAGAAGTACTCTGGTAAATGCAGGGGGACACTACTGAGAGTATGACTACCACAAAGCAAGGGTCTTTGGACCATCTTAGAAGCTGATTACCATAATGATGTTGTCTTTAAATTCAATAATTGGCTTGAGTCTATTCAATTGAAAATTTTTGTATAACAATATATAGGAAAACTCTGTAATTGGTAACTTAAAAGTAATGACAACAAGCCTTGTTGGAAACAAAATGTGAGCCAACATTCTAAGGTGAACTGTGATGAGTTTATTTTACAGATCCACAATGATCTTTTTAAAAAATCAACAAACATATTTGAGTTTACCAGTTTCTTTATTGTACAGAGATAGCTTGTGTGCTCTTTGACTTTTTGGGTGGTATAATTTGTGTAAGAATTAGAAAGAATTGGAAGGAGTAAGCATTAGAAAGTACTGACCTCTAATCTCTGCTCTCCCATTTCCTGTTGGCACAAGCAGTGCTAACTTCTAATCTCAGATACCATGCCTATGAGATAGATTTAATAGCACTCAGCTCTTATGGTTGTTTTGGACTAAATGCTATCATGTAAGCAACTATTTAGCACATTGCTAGGCACATAGTAGAAGAAAATTAATAGTAATTAAGCACATCAGCTTCCAATTCAGTGTTTCGAAACTGAACATTATGATCATTAGCAAGCTGGGGAAATTAAAAATGGATTGAGACAAACCTACTCATACAAATGAAATAAAATTCAGTAGTGTAAATACACCAGAGGATCAGAGAGTCAGACACCCCCAGGTTCTAGGCTTTCTTTGGAGTTAGTATTGTTTCAAAGAATTTTTATTTATTTATTTTTTATTTTTTTGAGTTGGAGTCTCACTCTGTCGCCCAGACTGGAGTGTAGTGGCCGCTCTCAGCCACCGCAGCCTCCACCTGCTGGGCTCCAGCGATCCTTCCTCCTCAGCCTTCCAAGTAGCTGGAACTACAGGTACACACTACCACACCTGGTTAATTTTTGATTTATTGTAGAGATGAGGTCTCGTCAAGTTGCCCAGGTGGGTCTCGAACCCACGGGCTCAGGCAATCCACTCACCTCAGCCTCCCAAGGCGCGGAATTACAGGCTGAGCCACCGAGCCTGGCTAGAACCTTTATTTCTATTTCAGTTCACAGGCACAGTCATGCATGTGTGTTGTATTTGTTGTTGTCTCAATTAGAAGTGTATTTCTTATTGTGGGTTTCAATCAAGAAAATGAGAAAGCAACTACCTTTACGTGACTTGCTTATATTTATGTTTTTTGCTGAACAGAACCAACCTTATCCTGTTTAAGTAATTGTGTCTCTGAATGTTTTGGGAGTTGGGAGGAGTATTTTAATGTTTCTTTGTTGGAAGTTCTCTTCCCATTTAGAATCCCACTGAAAGATGAAATCCCAGTGCTCATAGAGCCATGACCTTTCCGTGTTACACCATTAGACACGCCCCAGGCAGGGACATGGCTCATTGCTTCCTTCCCAATAGTGTGGTGGTTTCAGAGGCATTAATGGTGAGAGTCACAGGAAGCTCAGAAATCTCAGTGGACATACTCATTGGGAATTTTTTATATAGTAAGTAAGTATTCACAGGGACTTTTTAACATGTGTGATTAAATAAAGAGGTGCTAAGCCCCTGAGGTTTATGAAATTCTAAACATCAGCGTATTGTAACAAAGCACAGCTTCCCATGGAGGAGAGCACCATTCAAGGCTTTTTATTGTCAAGTTTGCTCAGTGTCCAGTAATGACCTACAGAATAAATGTGCTTTTTAATTAAATTAATGTCATATTTGTCTGAACTTTGCCTTGATGCTTTGTCTTAACTTTAACTTGAAATACCTCAGCTTCAATTTATTGGTCCATTTATCAATTTATTGGGAAAGTTAGAAACCTTAAACACTTATAATATTGTTACTTTCTGGATTCTTGTAATTATACATAAGGTGATGAATATTTTTTATCACGTGAAAGTTATACTTTACCTACTTTGAAGTCAATTGTTCAGGTAGTTGTGATGGCTATCTCTTTAATTTCTTCTACAATTTTCCTCTAGTCCCTGCCCCACCCCCTACCCCAGGACCAATATACCCATAGTAATTTTCTGAAGGACATTTGGGAAATTTATTCACTGCAGTGACTCACTTTATTTAATGCTGACCAAGCAATTTATAGTCTTATTACTGTCAAAATCACAATTAAATTTATTTCAGGGTTAAAAATTGCTCAAGGAGAAAATTCCCTCTGAAGATGGCATCAAAGCTGGAAAAAATAGTGAATATATATGTGTGTATATAAATATATATATACACTTAAAAATGAATTTCTGACATTATATTAAAGTACAATAAAATATTATTATCTGTTTCCAGACTTTCCAACCACCTTATAGTACATAGATAGACTGAAAAAGTCTTTAAAGGATAGATACTTACAATTCTTTAAGAATGAAGGTTTGTAAAACTCATTAGAATAAGGTAGGCAATAAGGGGTCTAGAATATGCTGTGATAAACCCTTTGTATTTTTATGACTACAGTTTATTTATTGGCTTCATTTTAACTTTACAATACTGCTTTGACATAGATATTGTACTTACAGATAAGGAAACTGAGCCTAGAGTTGTTAAGTGACATGTTCATAGTCACATTTTTAAAATATTTTTTTATTTTACAGATGTGGTTACATTTAAGAATTAGGTATACAAGTGGGCATTGTATAAGAAAAGTATGGGCCTTTCTTTGGTCCTCACTTTGCCTGATTTGAGGACAGGTACCCTTATTGGTGTTATGTTCCCTACCCCCAGCAGTATTCCACTACTGTCAATTCTTTTCTTATAGTATTATGGTAAATGTTCAAGGTCCACTTATAAATGAGAATATATAGTACTCTGTTCTTTGTTTCTGTGATGGATCACTGAGTATTATAGACCCTAAATCCATCCAAGTTGCTGCAAAGTCCTTATGTTTGTCCTTTTTTATAGCTGTGTAATATTCCATTGTGCATAGTCACATGTTAATAAGTGTTGGGAAGCTAGGCCTCTAATAACAAATTCCTTATTTATTTGTTTACTGTTCTATGTCATCTTTCACATCCATACCTGCTAAGGAAGTTTAAACCTGCTTCTTTTAATTAGAAGTTTGCTATTTTTCAATGTTAAGTATATTTGTGATTCTTCCTATTTAATCCTCAAACAATAATATGATATACAAAGGAGGAACAGCACAGTCAAATTTATTTATTAAAAATTGTGTATTCTTACATGTTGAAACTTCCGTCACCTTCAAAGTACTATCTGATGCAATGCACCTATCGAAATGCTTTTTCCACTGCTCAAAAGTTTTGAACTTGTCAATTTTGATGCCTTTTAGTGCTTCTGCCATTTTATTGTTTCACTTTTTGCATACTGACAAAATATTTCCCTTTGAGGACTTTCTTCACTTGGAGAAACAAACAAACAGAAAAGTCGCTGAGGGTGAGAACAGGTGAATAGGGAGGGCAGGGAGGCTATAGGGTCATGCTGTTTTTGGTCAAAAGCTACTGATCACTCAGCGTAGTGTAGGCAGTTACACTCGTAAATCATGCAATGGGCAAACACATTGGAAGAATCTCAAAAAAAAATTAACTGAAGCTGAATACAGCCTCTCACAACAATGTTAGCTCTTACACTGATTCTGATGAGTTCCTGGAATACTTGACTAGTGGGGAAGCCTGTACTACAAGAAGCCAGCCTTCTAGAAAAAAATTTGTATTTTTTTGGGCGGGGGTCCCCCTTGTAGATGCTTTTTTTTTTCTTCTTTTTTCCACATGCAGAAGCTAAAGCACACAGAGGAGAAGCAACTTACTCAAAAGTATACAGCAAATCAGTTGCCAGCCTAGAATGATGAGTCCAGAGTTTACTCTTCCATCTCAAACACTGCTTTTAATGTGTTGCTTCTCACCTGGGTATAAGTTGGAACTTGGTAAAAGAAGTAATACAGTGGTTAATAGCTCTTGATTGTTTTCTCATTGAGAACTGCCTATGCAGTTATACCAGATAAATCACACTTCTAATATATTTTCACACTGCTTCTCTCAACCTAACCTTACACAGAAGTGTAAGTATCCTATGTTTATCTAGTGCCTGACAACTGACCAAGTGTTTTGACATACATTATCTCATTTGATCTTTACAGCAAATGTCTGAAATAATTTAGACAGGTATGACTAGCATGGCAATTTTGCTGATGAGAAATATTTATCTCACAAAAGTAAAAGACCTTAACATTCACATGGCTGATAGGTGAAAAAACGTTCACATAGCTGATAGGGTCCACTGATGACACATTCTGGGAGCTCTCCCACAACACCAAGCTAAAGATAGCTCTCCATGTGCAAGACCCACCTGCCTGTGGGAGTTCAACAAGACCTTTCCCCTACTTTGAAAGAAATTAGGTAGAATACAGAGATGCTTGATTTTTGATGTAAGAAATCCTTCCAACTGAGCTGATAGGCATGGTGTGTATTGCTAACCCAATCATAGACAGGCTAGGTGAGAATTGTGTTTGTGCTGTGAACCCCATTTATCTATGTCTTTTGGGAAACTACCTATATTCTCAGACTCTCCATGTTTTATAGATCAAAAAGTTGTGAGAATTGTAAAAAAAAAAAAAAATGTATGATTTCTTGTTATGATGATGGTTGTCCAGCAAACTCATTGGATCTTTTAGTAAAATATGTCTTATACTGTGGCATGAGAACCCTTGGCTTTAAAAAGTCAAGGATGCAAAATGCCTCAGTAAGACCCCAGAATCTGTCATGTTTGGGCTTGTTGGTTATCTGGAGATAATGATGATGATATAATTATCATATTAAAAAGACAGTGATGAAGTTGTGAATGCTAAAAGCAGCCAACCCTGGCTAGTAATGTACACCAGGACAGAAAGTATTTGAATATATATATATATTCTATATCTACATGTGTGTGTGTTTGTGAGTCTTTGCCAATTTACTATTCTGTGTTCCTATATCCACCTGAAAAGACATGGCACTTTCAAGGAGAAGCAATTGTAGTCTATTATTTCACCCCATATATAGTCTATATTTGTAGAATATATACTTATATAGACTATATATACACACATATAATATATAATGCACATATAGAATATATTTTATAGATATATAGTTGTATCTATAGACATGTAGATCTACATACTATATTCTCTCTATATATTGTAATTCAATATTCTATAAATACAGGTAGCTGCAAAATTTCTGTTAGTATAGCTAAGTATAATTTTACTTTTAACAATGAAAAAATGTTCGAGAAACAATGGCTTCAATTCAGCAGTTCAGTTTATAGTTCAACATGTTTTAATTTAGTAAACAAGAAAACATTATTTCCAAAAGAAAAAAAATTAAATATTAGTGATTGGATTGTGTTGGTTAACTTTTAAAAAATCATATTCGAATTCATTTTATGATAATACATTTTGAATGTGCATTTGTGAATATTAGGGTATATATTTACTTGACATTGGTGTTTATTTGAAGGGGTGGCAGTGCAATGAACAGAAGGACAAGTGTGATCTCTGTTTCAATTGAGTAAATGAAAGAAAATGCTAATGCTTTTCAGCAAGGACAGCTAATGTGACCATAAATAGCATGTCACTATGGAGCCGAGGAAAGAATCAGTCAACTTGTCATCTGAAATAATTACATTACATATTTATGCTGGGTTTAGGAAAACCTCAAAGGGACCACTACATATTGACACAATCATTCTCAGTGTTCCTAAGCATGATAGTGGCGGAGAGGGGTTTTCACTGTATTTTAAAAGAGAAATCAAGTCTATGAAGACTTTTTTATTACCAGAAAGTAATAATCAAAGGTTGGGTCCCTTCATTTGCTGCCCAACTGGTGGCAACTCAAATGCATTTAGGATTCAGGCAGCTGACCTTCATAACTAAAAGGGACAGAGGTTTTATGTCGAAGAGAGGGAGGAGCTGTGGATAACTGGAGATTACATGTTTTAGTCATAGTCTTGAAATTGTACTTAATAAATAATGTTCTAGCCAAGAAAAAACTTCATCTGGACAGATTTGGGGAGGAAAGGACCTATTTGCTGTCCTTGTACTGACCAAGGACCTGGGGTCAACTAAAGTGAAAGAGAATTACTTGGGCAACAACAGAAAGGCTTGAGTTTAAATATTGACTCCAGTATCTGGGCTCTGTAACCTTAATCATGTTACTTAACTTCTCAGAACACTTCTGCCTTCTCATCAGTCTGAGATGGTAACCATTCCTATTCCAGAGGGCCACTGTGGGGAAGAATTCAAGGAAGTATCTAAAGATCTTAGCTCATTGACCCATAAGAAATGCCTGATAAACAATGACTGGCAAGGTGCGATGGCTCACACCTGTTATCCTAGCACTTTGGAAAGCTTAGGAGGAAGGATCACTGAGGCCAAAGGTTTGAGACCAGCCTGGGCAACATAAGAAGACCTTGTCCCCACAGGCTTCACATACACCCCTTTCCCTTCAGTAAAAACTACCTGTGGTTGTCTTGACCTTTGGGATTTTTTTTTACTTCTCATAAAGTCAGGGAATTGGTGGTAAAAGGTGGACAGAATCACTAGAGGAGGAAAACCAGCTGAACCAATGGGGTGCATCTGCGGAAGGCAGTGGAGCTTTTCAGGATTGCTCTGATCAGGACACCATTAAACTCTGCCAGATTTTATAAGCTCCCCACTAAGAATAAATGCTTCTTTCCTTCTCTGGTTCTTTATTCTTTTCTGACTATAAAATTAAATTCTCATTTTCATAAAGAAAGTGGAAAATACAAATCGTTTCAAGAAGAAAATAAAATTCACCTGTATTCCCACCAGCCAGATAGAGACTATTCACAATTCAGTGTTTCTTTTCTTTTTCCAGTGCATACAAATATGTGTTTGAACACACCCTAATTAAGAACATACTAGATATATCATTTTTTATGCTGCTTGTTATGTAGAGCATAAGGGAATTTTGGGTATTTTTTTAACCATGAGAAACTGGTACTTTTTAGTTCTTTTGTACCTTAAAAATCTAGACTACATAGTCTATTTAATGGAAAGTTACCTAAGAAGTTATGAGGGTTGTCTTTATAATTGTGATCACTGTTATTTTAAACTCCTAATATAGTAATTTATGTTTGAGAAGAACTATAGATTCAATTTTTAGTTCTGGTAACATTTTCTTTTTTTCTTAACATCCTAATTGCTCTCTCTGGGAAATAACCATTTGCCAAAGATAAAAATTATTCATTTGGATTCTTGAGATATAGTCTTTATATGGAGGAAGATTCATTACACAGCTTTCCTTCAGCTCCTTAGAGAAGAAATCCTGGGAGCTTTCTGAGAGTCTGAGAAACAATTTGTTCTTCCTAGCATCTGAGCTAGAACTCAGGGTAACAGGAGTCTGATGGACTTTGGACTCCTCTCTTCAGAGGAAGTCAGACCTTGTGATACAACAATATTTTATTAGCAGAATTACTAAACCTAGCTCAGTCCTGTAATTGATAATAAAACTGTACTGCGAATATGTCTAAGTCTCAAAAACATAATATTTACTTTAAAAATTAAAACTTTAAGAAATCATGCAGTGGTTAACCTTTTCACACATTTTGAAAATTTACTAGACTGTATGGTGTATTCTTTTGAATATGTACCTATGTAGTAAAAGCCCATATGAGCACCTGAAAGGCAGGAGGCACTTCATTTATGTTATGAATTATTGCTTAGTAAAAATGAAAACATCCAAATCAAATATGTCAAAGTGTGGCATTTCTTAAATGTGTATAGTAGATTTGTGTTATCTATTATCAATATTTCATGATTAGATTTAGACTTCATTAAATTATACCAAGCTTCTTTCAGTTCATGAAAATCTAAAGTTCCAAGTGCTCTCAGCTTGTTGAGAATGGGGAATAAATAACATTGATTGCTAGGAGATGATCTATAGCCCTCAAAACTCGATTAATGAGTCTTTAAAACTGACTTCTACAAAATTCCTCTGGCAGTACATATAGTAATGAGAGCAGGTATTTTCACAGTTATTCAGGTTTAGTTTTGCTGTCTTGGGATGTGTGGTTAATTCTGCAAGAAACTAGTTCATTGTAATGGTAATTAGGGCTCCCATCCAATAGCACTTGGGATGTAACAAGCATCACTAGGGCACCAAAATGGGCTTTGTGAAAGAAGAAACAATGCCCAGTGTCTGTAGTCCTTTGATCAAAGCTAGGAAAAACAAGAATTGTGTTTCATTTATAAGATGTCAGCAATCATTATCCCTTTTTTATGGGTTGAATGACTATTTCCATCCTAATAATTCTTCCAGTACTAGGATCAAGGATAATTTAAATAAGAACTACTCAACAAATATTATTCAGAAAAAATTATTTGGACCTCACACATAATGCTTTGGAATGTTTGTTTTACAATGACATTGGCAGTTTTATGCCTGTACAAGCTTATTGTATTTTCCATCGAGTAATCCCATGTTGTAGCATAAAATACACACACACACACACACACACACACACACACACGCACACACACACACACACACACACACACAGAGGTATCATTTAGTTTGCCTTGTTTAAGTAGATAAAAAAATTAATTTTAAAACTCATAAATGTAAGTGATATTACAGAAGAAAAAAAGATAAACAGAGCAATTTTATGACAGGAAAATAAGTAGCTTAAATGGAAAGGTAACAAGTCTAAAAAGTCAGAATACTGAATAAAAAGGTTTTATTGAACTGAGGTTTGATTTTAAATGTTAATGCCTTGCAATTTCATATGAAATACCAGAGTGATATGACGCTAATTTTCTACCTAGTAATGGTATTCCTGAAAAATCTATAAATCCCTTAATTTTTAGGGCCTTTGAACGGCTGTTACTGAGTATCTTACATCATACTGCTGAGTATTTATATTTCATGATTTGTCCTGTAGTGTTTTGTTTGGTGCAGAAGATTTTCTTTAAAAGATCATCATCATAAGCTATGTGTTCACATCACTGTCATTTGTCAAAAGAGGTCAAAAAAATTAGTTTGCAGATTTTTTTTTTTGTAGAAGAATTATCCTGTGGAGCGTCTTTTACCCCATCAATCCCTTCACTGCTGGGGTGTCTGTAATTCAAGTGTCAAAGCTTTCCCTTTTTAAGTGAACCACACTGTATTTTGTATAGCATACAGAGGGTTAAACTGCATTTCAGATAAGCAAGAAACTAAGGAAGATATGTTTGCAATTTTGTATTTGAAACAATATTTTGTTTAATTTTAAAATATTAACTTATTATAAAAAATGCATACCAAGGTGCTTTGTAATTCTTCCATTTTTCAGTCATCTAACTATAAGTTCTGAATATGGGCATACGATTTCTGCATTGTGAAGCAGAACACTGGAGTTGTCCATGACAGTTTAACAGGCATTATCTACAGTGATTACATTTTACATCAACTGCACCTCATTCAAAGACAAGTGATGCACTGGTTATTTTAAATGGATTCTTGAGAAAATAAACTGCAATGAGATGAACCTAATTACAAATATGAAAGGAGAACTTGACACACATGTGTTGGGAGTATGGCACTATGTATTTATTAATTGTGTGCAAATATATATGCATATGTGTATACATATGTATACATATACACACAATATAACGTGCTCGTATGTTTTATTAAACAGATAAACTTTATGCTTAGTGTGTTTGAAAATAAAGTAAAGTACACAGAAATGATCTGCTTGAGCCTTCTCCATGAATCTCATATTAAAAATCCAATGCCATGCCCTTGCCCTTGTGTGTGGTGTGGCCTCAGTGGCATGCCCTTCCTAAGAAGCACAGTCTAGGAGATTAGTCATCTTGCCTAAGCAATCAGGGCTTCTTGTGTTCTGCCACAGTCTTTCAGATGTCCTTCCTTATCCCTCTGCCCCTCAAGTTTACCATGTCATGTACTTTTCTAAAAAAATTTTTTCCAGGGACAGAATCTCTCTCTGTTGCCCAGGATGGAGTGCAATGGCACAATCAAAAGAACTTTTTAAAACTCTTTCTTTTTTTTTCTTTTTGAATCAGAGTCTCACTCTGTCACCCAGGCTGGAGTGGAACGGCATGCTCCCGGCCACTGCAGCCTCAACCTGCTGGGCTCAGGCGATCCTTCCGCCTCAGCCTTCCGAGTAGCTGGAACTACAGGCGTGTGCCACCACAACCATCTAATTTTATTTTATTTTTTTGGTAGAGATGAGGTCTTGCCAAGTTTCCCAGGCTGGTCTTGAACCCATGAGCTCAGGCAATCCTCTCACCTCGGCCTCCCAAAGTGCTGGGATTATAGTCATGAGCCACTGAGCCTGGCCAGAACTTTTTTTTTTTACTATTAAAGAAGACATAAGAAATGTATGCCCCTTCTTCCATATTTGTTTGGGATCTCCTATGAGAAGTCTTTCATGATTTCCTCTTTTAGAAGATTCATTATTTTCTTCATTCTGCCCCATAAGGCATGCAGGCAGGCAGGTAGGACATTTGTTCCTCCTTTCCAGCATTTGTGATATGCTTACATTATAAGCAGTCTTGATGAACAGGATTGAGTTTTTCTTCCTTTTTTGTCTTGCAGCATGGCACAATGATTAACAGATGGTTAGTTTTCAATGCATTTCTTGTATTTACTTTATTTAAATAATTACTGATAGTAGAGATGATTGGGAAAAGCAAAGTAGAACAACATAGTAAGACAGGATGGGGTTATGTAGTCCAGTAAGTGAGTATATTTGTCTCCAGACCTATGCAGTTTTTTATGATTTTCACTGATCCAGTTGCCATTCACAATGGGACCATGGTTAATTGCTAATATGATATTTCTTACTAAGAGAAGCAAATAGAATTGGACTAAGCTCACAATTGGATACTCAGTCTTTTCATACACAATTGCATTGGTGTAGTAATTTACTTATCTAAATGGTATTGAGGCCCCACTACATATTAAGCAGTGATAGGAAGTGATACCAAGTTGAATACACTTATGCTTAGGGAGCTCATTCATGATGTCCTGGGGCGGTGGACAATTCTATTATGGAAGAAAAGAGGAACAGGATGTTCTAGATGTACAAAGGAAGGGTATTACAGAGAGAGGTTCATGAAAGGCTATCTAGAGAAGGAAAAGCTTGAACTGAGTTTTGAAAAATAGGGCCTAGTCAAGAAAAGTGAGAATGACATGGAAAAGAAGCATTCCACTCAGAGCAAAATCATATGCAAAGACATGGAGAAAAAACAGAGTAGTGTGTGTTTGGTGGAATGCAAATAATTTGATAATTTGGTGTGTTTGGAGCATAGGGCAAGAGGGGCAGGATCCAGATTATCAAGGGTCTTCTGTACTGATTAAGGAGTTGTGACTTTATCTGCAGGTAGTGAAAGCCACTGAAAGAGTTTAAGCTGTGGGATGACAAGGCCAAATCTGTGCTTTAGATAGATCCCTCTGCCTACCCACACATGATGGATTTTAGGAAGCAAATCTGGAGTCAGGAGACCAGTTATAGGGCCATTAACAAATCCAGAAGAAAAATGATGACTAAGCCTGACCTTAGTCGGTGGCTGTGAGGATTAAGTGATATGGTAGGGAGAGAGGGAAGGGGGAGAGGAATGGACCTGGGCAGACTTGATGAGACAGAAGAAACGCAATCTAGTGCTGACTGAATGTTGAAAATGAAGGAAAAGAGTAGTCAAGGTGATTCCCTGTGGCTTGGATGAATACATAAATGGCAGTGGTGCCATTCATTGTGATAAAAATCATAGGAGGAAAGCCAAGTTTTGTTGGAGAAAGACAAGGGATATATTTTGGACAGAATGGTGCCTGGGGATTAAGAGATTCAAAGATTCTAGCTCTTTATCTTAAAACAGATGTGACTGCTATAGAGACTTGATCCAGGGCTTTGCTATATGTTTCTTGTATCACTGTTTCTTTACTGTCATTAAGGATATACAAGATATATTTTATAGATATTGATATATATACATTCATATTTCAATTTTCTATAATAAAATATAATTCTTACAGATTCCTTTACATTATGAAGGAAGTTTTAAATAAAGGAGTTAGAAAGCTTCACAAGTCACTAGAAATAATAGAATCTAGTCCTTCATTTTGTAGATGAAGATCTCAAACCCAAATTGCTTACGTGACTTGTCCAAGTCAGGGAGTAAATCAATGATAGTACCTGGACTATAATCCAGATATCTGGACTCCTACTTGAATGTGCTTTTTATATGCCATCTGCCTTTTTAAAAAGGTAAAGGGAAAAATTAAGCAGGCACAAATTTTCTTTTAAGTTTTCATGACCAGCATTTCCCTGGTGTGAGGAAGTGGATGTAGACGAGAGATGCCAGGCTAGTAAAATGTGTTTTGGCACAGGAGACACCTGATGTGCTTATAAAAAGAGAATATGACTTTCCTGGGTCCTAGCCCAACTCTGGGGCACTTTAAATGACTTTGGCAGATTTCCGCGGCCACAAAAATGTGGTCTTACAATAGTCATGAACAACAAAAGCGATTGTGGGAGAATTTATTCATATAGGATTTTCTGGGGTGCCCTTGATAGCTTCTCCATATGCTTCCTTTTTTGGAGGAGATATAACAAATAACTCTTATAGTAACACAAATAACTGGGAGTTTCTCCCTATCAAGCAGAGATAAGAATATTTACAGGAAGAAATATAGACAGTCAGGGGTAGATTCCATTACAGCATGGACTAACTCTATTGAAATAGTTTATCTACACGTGTCTATTTCCTACTAGACACAGCTCTGTACCTTCAGTATCGGGTATCACAGTTTAGTACATAGGACATACTTGTCACATGTATGCTGAGAATAAACTGAACTAATGCAGGGCGTTATAAGCCTGAGCCAATTTTAGAGCCTAACTTTTGTTTTTGCCACTTGTGGAGTGATGCATCAGAAGACTCAAGGAGTTGCTGAAGCTTGATGACAAAAGGGGCAGTGAGGGCATCAATGCTAGGGAGCAAAAATAGATTCAAGAAAAGAACATCAGGACCCTCAAAATGGATGGCACAAGAATTGATGTTGTGGAAAGGGAGGTCTAAATCAGGAGCCAGTGAGGATGAAGCAAGTAGTAGGAACCAGAAAACTGGGAAAGGAACGTGGGGTAGGGCCACAATATCAGCAGCCATTGTTGTCGGCTTAGCCTGCAGATGTGAGTTTGAGTTTCCCACATACTAGGGGCCACAGCTCAGCATCTGATACTGATTAGTTGTTTCACTTTGCTTTCTATAACCTCTCTGAACCTCAGTCACCACGATTATAAAATGAGAAACTTGAAGCTCATAATATTTAATGTCTATTTCAACTCTCTTATACAAATGGCTTTCTCTCTTCCATAAGTAGTAAGTGTTCCTGTAGATATCAAAATGAGAAATGGGATCCTTGTCACATATATCCATCCAGAAACTGTTTTGAAAGTTGATAAATAGATCTATTGTCTACAAAGAGAATTATACTTCTACATTTGAAAAACAAAACCCAGGATATTGAGAAATCTAATAATAGAAATCCCTACTAATAATATATTTGGCTTCAGTCTTCTTTTTTTATAAGGCCATAAACCTATAGTTGCATTTTCAATATTGCCACTGATTTATGAAGCAATGATATTAGATAAAACCATCAACATTTAAGGTATTTTCCCACTGTTTTACCTTTTTTATTGCTTTTTCATATTTACCCCTTTTACATGGTTGTTTGCCATAACTGAGTAATACCATATGTACCAACATTCAATGAAGGACCATTTAATCTACAACATATTTTAAATGAACAATGCCTTTGTCAATTTTGTAGGGTTGAAAATGTTATTTTCCTAAGAATTACATGGAGAAATTGTATTCTTTGTTCCTTAAGATATGCTCTGATTTAAGAGATCCCTTGAAGTGATCTCTTGAAGTGAAATGATAGAGAATGCATTTTAAATACAAGACATGTCATAATCCCACACAGATTTTGGTTCTAACACGAAGCCCCAGGGGTTTTGAGTGTCTAGTAAGAAAACTTTCCCAAAACACTCTCCTAATGCAGAATGATAGCGTTAATTCTCCACTAGTTACTGGGCAAAAGACAGCAGCAAGCGATTTATGAGTAAACTACAAATGTTTGATGAGCTTCCCTTTTGAAAAATGTTTTTTATTTGACTATTTTTAAATACTACTTTTCATACAATTGACTGGGTATTTGCTTGTTCACCACGTATAACATTTTCCAGGATATTACAACCATCGGTCAGTGTGCAAATTTTAAATTAAAAAATTAAAAACTATCTATCCTTGAACAAGCTTTACCTCCTCATTTCCGTAGCTTTCATTTTACATGTTCCCTGTCTAAGCATTGTTTGTTATCAGAATTTGTCTGTCGCACTGGTAGCAACGTGCTTATGTTGCATGGGTGATTTTTCTTTAGGAAGGATCACACCTCCTGGGTAGTCTAGCCTCTTTCAAAGCAACATACCACCTCTGCCACCAATCCATTGTGTGAACCTCTGTTTAGATATCAGTGAAATGAGCAAAATGATAATTACTGTACCTGGATTGCTCTAAGGATGCAATGAACTACATATTTGTAAAACCCAGTACATACCTAGCCTTAGAAGAGGCTTAGTGTGTTGTTACTATTCTCTATGTTATATTTTACAATGGTTGATAAGAAATAGAATGAACAGAATAAAATCAGTGTATATTACTAAGAAAAAATAGTAGAAACTCATGGCAGAATTTTAAATTTTCTACTTGTATTAAAAGTACTGACAAAGTAAACTTTCTACGTACCTAGTCTGGGGGTTTCTCATCTCACCTCAGATTAACTGGCTTTCTGATATGGTGATGCCAAGTGAAAGTAATCACCTGCTAATAGTACATGATTTTCCTCAGGGGAATAAGTAAATTGCTATACAAGAGTTAACTAAAAATGAAATCAGTCAATTAATTAGACAATCAATCAACCAATCCAATAAAAGAGAATCCCCACAACTCTAAGGTTACTGGAACATCAGAAGATAGAGTTGAAACTTTGGTATCCAGCTTTTATGGCTATGAAGTCACTTCAGGTCATTGTTTCTTAAAACTATAAAATGGAATAAGTGCACTCCTTATATGTTTGGTATAAGAACCAAGTAAAAAATATGTATGAAAACACTCTATAAACTTTACAAATGCAACACTATTTACTCGCTTAAGAATCATCATTTATTATTTGTCATCTCATTTCACACCCTACAATCCTTTCTAGCCATTTGGCCAATAATTTATGAAACTCTGGCATGGTGATTTATTCAAATAATTTTATGATTCAGATTAGCAAACTCCTACACTATAACTCATATGCTTTTGCAGTCCTTACCTTCTAAGCTTAAATTTCACATCCAAGATGTTTATAAAATATTGCACCTTAAGACAGCCATCATTTTCTGTTAGCATATTTTAAAAACAAGTAGGGACTATATGAAGGCCATCAAATTTATTACAAATCCTTCCTGAACCTGGCTGCTAAGACACATCAAGATGGATTTCACATTTATACATCAACAGAGGAATGTTTAGAGATAAGATGAAAGCAGTCCTCCTTACTAATCACACATTGTATATTTGACTTCTGCCTCTCTCCTCAGCCCTTAAATCAACTACATCTGGTTCTTGCTACTTAAGTGTGCCATTACCGTTTACATTAAAAGGCAGGTACTCCTGGAGAAAGCAGCTACATTTGATTAAAAATTAACTAACTAGAGTTATATTCATTCTACACATCATGGCAACCTAAACAAGAATTTAAGTATAGGTTGGAGACCTACTTTACTTCAACAGTACAGTCAGCAGAACTGAGAGACATTTTATGGTTGCGATGAATACTAGCATGTAATAGTTATGCTGCTTTGCTGGTGTTAATTTTATAGTTAAAAACAAAAAGCAGAATGGTACAGAATGGTCAACATCTGACACTTAGGTAGGATTAAATTACAGAGCAACTGAATCTTGATGCTGCTATCCCATGCCAGAGGGAATCCTCCTCTATGAAGGCCAGATACTGGATTATTATTGTAATACTCAGAGAAGTCAAGTTCTGGAAACTGACTCCTGCTAAGCAACTACATACATAATTGATGCACAATTATCAAGCAGATCCTGTTTTGGAGTTCATTGATTAGTGAATTCTCTCTCAGGAAGGAAATCTGCGTAGAAAACAAAATTTCTTGGTAAGCACACACATGCACACACACATATATGCAAGACTTTCTCAATGAATACTCAATGAAGATGTTCTCATTTACATTCTGGTGCAAGTTTCTTACCTATATATTACACACACACACACACACACACACACACACACACACACTCAGCACAGTGTGCTGAGTGCTGAGTGACAAAGATAATTTACATTCTAATGCAAGTTCCTCATCGCCTTACAACCTGTGGACCATACTTTGTGGAGCACTGGTTCTTTGCCTGACTCATAATTACTTTGAGAAGCCTCATAAAATATATAGTATCCTAGTACAGTATATGCTCTTGAAGATTTCTGGTGTGTTGTACCTTTATCTGCATTTAAAAATTGTTCTCATGTAGTTTTGATGAACACTCAAGGTTTAAAAGTCATATAATAAAATGCATAGGGTAATTGACAGTGCTGAACTAAATCAGTTAGAGGTTAAGAGCATGGGTTTCAGAGTTGGGGGCTAGTTCATGCTCATTCTCGAACAAGTTGTTTTGGGGCTTCTAAACCTCAATAGTCTCATCTGTGAAGCAGCTATTACATATAAAATTGTTGTGAAGTTTAAGTGAGGTTAAAAAGGACAATGCTTAACTCAGTGCCTGCTGCATAATAGGCAATTAGTAAATTTCAGCCATAAATGACAGGTGTCATCTTCACAATGGAGATTTATCTGCCATTTTTAGGATCTGCACATTCACATATAACCCCAAGTTCCCTGGACAAATAAGAAACATACTGCTAACGTTTCCTTATCGGAGGCTTTTACTGCTAAACATTTGCCAAATGTAGTAGTCAAAACTCCTGGTTGTGTTAAAAACCTAAATCAGTGTGATTAAAGGGGGAAAAAAGTTGTCTGCTCAAGGGAAGTTATTAAGATCATGCAACTTAAAACCAAACGTCCAAGGGTGGAGTTAGCTAAATACATAGCTGCATTCAGATGCTCAAAAGTATCCTATTTATATCACCTGGCTCTGTCTCTGTGTTTCTATGTCTCTATGTATCCCTCTATCTATCTATCTATCTATCTATCTATCTATCTATCTATCTATCTGTCTATCTAATCTTCTATCTATCTTTCTAGGTTAGTTTCATTCTTAGGCTGGCTCTGGTTTTGTAGTTGTAAAAGGGGCATCACCTGTGTCAGCCATATATGCTACCAGCTTATTAACCACAGATTAAAATGTTCTTTTGTAATCTACTTTGACAAAATCCCAGAACTGAGGCTTACTGGCCTTACTTGGAGTATCTTTTCATTCTTGAACAACTCACACTTGCTGTAAGAGCAGAACATTCTGGTTTGCCAGACTTGAGCATGTACCCACTCTTGAAGCTAGCATGGGAAAACTCTATCTGAAGCATCTGTTCTGAAGGGTGAAAGATCGTTTTACAAAAGAAAGTGAAGGGATGTCTTTAGTAAAAGGGAAATATATGATATGAAATCCAACATGATAGATGTTTATTACTCTGATCTGCTCTTTTCCTCATTGCTGAAATATGTTAGCTCAAATGTAATAAAGTCAAGATTTGGCCTAGAAGTCTTACATTTTGATAATTTTCAGATATTTATTCTAATCTATTTTATATTTGTTGTATGATAAACTTTTATCGGTTCAAGATTTGTTCTCTATGTCTAAGTTGGGAATAAAGGATGAAGGGGAATTCTCTTATATTGACCAAGAACAAATTTTGAATTTATTAATAATAATATGAGTTTGATTCTAAACTTTCTTTTTTTGTTAGCTTGGGGCAGATTCATGTTGGATAAATAGAAATAAGCAAGGGATGATGTTAGAAAGTGAGCTGCCAAAGTTTCACAAAGGGGAATTTACGTTTAGATGATATTTATTACATGATAATAACGTTACTATGGATTATAAAATAGTGGATATATTATGGTTCACTACATCAGGAAAAGTCACGTAGCTGTTAATGATTTGGAACCCGGCTTGCAAAGCGCAACTTGGCAGAGCTACCAAGTGGTTGAAAGTGTTGGTATGAGAGTTAAGGACTTCAGTGCTCAGGTCCAAGTCTGGCTGTTTTTGTGGTGTGTGGCCTTGGACCTGACTTTGCTGGGATGCAATTTCCCCACATGTGTAACTGAGTAATAAAATGCAGTCACCACGTGGTGCTGGGGAGAATTGAGCACATTGACAGGAGGTGCAGGCTGCTTCTGTGTTTTTGAGCAGTGTGTGTGTTTAGCGTTATTCCTTCAGGTGCCTTGAGGGCTCTCTCATGACAAGTCACTTAATAATGCTCCTTGGCCCCTATGGCATTATTAATTTTACAACCAGAGTGTGCTCTAATATGGTGTCATGAAGGCCTATATTACCCAAGGCAAGAAAGGCAAATAACCCACATAGGCTGGACTTGCAGTGCCTATTTCTGAGCTTGCAAAGGAGTCTGGAGATTGGCTATAGCTGGCTCGCAGGCTCTGAGGGTCACTTCATATATCATTGCACATATTTTAATATTCCCTGAAAGATTCTCATTTGGGGTATCTGCCCTTCTTCCTCTCCTCATCCCACTCCCCCAGTGCAGCATGATATTTTATTTATTATTATAAAAATGGAAGCAGGGGGCTGGATTTTTCTAAGATGAGCGGTCAGTATGGTTTAACAGAAAAACCAGAGCACCAAGATTTAGATTGAAATGATTATATAAACTCTGCTGCATTCTTGCTGGCTGACCCTGTGTTCATTATTGGCCCTCTCTGACTCTGTTTCCTCATCTATCAAATAAACAGAACAATGAGGCCAACTGTGCCTAACCCAGATCTTTGCTACGAAGGTTAAATGAGAAAATGTCGACAACAGGAAAGAATGATCCAAGTGCAAATTATTATTATGATTGCGATTATCACATATATATATGTATGGTTATCAGTCTATTAGGAGTTTGTTGACAACTGGATTCCTGTGTGCTCTGCTTCCTTTACTCCTGCTCCCAGAGATGCAGAGGATTCCTGCCAGATGGCTGATTTGCCAGCTGTGTCTTGTTTTGTCATTGTAAATAGTACATGCGTCAACTGGGAGTCTTTGCTTTATAATGTAGCACGCTTTGTCCTTTATCTCTTGCAGCTTGAGAATTACATTGTGGAAAATATGAAGTCGGAGATGGCTCAGATACAGCAGAATGCGGTTCAGAACCACACGGCCACCATGCTGGAGATAGGAACCAGTCTCCTGTCTCAGACTGCAGAGCAGACCAGAAAGCTGACAGATGTTGAGACCCAGGTATGCCACTGGGGCCAGCGTCTACAAACTCAGCCAGAATTTATTTATTTATTTTCTTTTCCTTTTGTTTGCTTCATAAACACAGAGCATACTTCAGCACTGAGACTGGGGAGACATACATTTTTGTTCATTGGTAATAACAATAATGACAACCTGACATGCTATGTATGTTTCTTTTTATTTAATGAAAGTTGGTATATTTTACTTTGTATGTGTTTACAAAAAACAGAGCTGACAATGACCTAATTAGCCTTTAAATTCGAATAAATACTGCAGCTACCAACTGTGATATGATATGTGTCAAGCAAAATAACCATTTGGGTCAAATTGGCGCCTTTGACCTGCCTTGTCTTGTCTCTGATAATTCTGTAGCCATATATGGCACCTACAAAGGGTGTGTACATTCTGTAGATTGAAAGGAAAACCTCACATGAATTGATCCAATGACATACTTATTCGAGTGAAATCAGTAAAAATATGATCACTGCCACAACCCACCATCACAGTTTAGAGCAGACAGGATATATTGTTTTGATGACTAGAAGATGACCTTTTGGTCCCCTTTTAACCATGAAAGTGTTTATTCCAGTCACCATTCTAAAACTCAAAGGATGATACTATTTCAATTTAGTTGATTTTTGACATCAAAACTGAAATCGATAAATTCAAAAATAAGATGCAATCTTATTTCTATTTCAGTCTGTTTGTGTTGGTGAAATTACAGCTGTGCTGGTATTTAAAGAAAAATGGCAATGACAGTTTATAGGGTAGGGACATTTTATATCAAACATACAACTTTGCCATATACAAATGGTTTTTATGAAAATCGTTTTGAGCAGATATGTCAAGAGTTGTGAACAATTTCTCACCATGACATAGCTAGTGAATAGAATACAAGACTCACACTCCAGTGTATTCATTTCTTTTCCCTCCTTGATTAGTAATACTAAGGATTAACTACTTGAATAAGAACTTAAATATACATGGGAGAAATAAATTCCATGGACTCTGAAGAATCGTTTTTGCTACACATGAACATCAGATAAACATGGGGGATGGAAAGGGAACAAACGGCATATTGTAACTGAAAACTAAAAGACTTTTTAAATTGTTTATCATCACATCGAGTTTGACTTCTTGTGTTATAAATATGTGACTATATTTTTTGGTTTACATTAGAACAGAAGGTTCACTATCTCCTACAAAACGCTCTCATATATTAAAAAACTGAAATACACAGTATATCTTACTTGATTGCACATTTAAATTTTTATACATTTATGTTACCATAACTTTTAGGAAATGCATGGTAGGGTTTTTTTTTTTTTTTTTTTAATTCTATCTTCGAAGAAACTCTTTCTTGAGTTGTGTTTGCTCTCTTTCCACCTAGGAATTTGAATTGTGGAAGAAAATATCCCGGTGTTTGCATGTTAATCTCCAAACTGTTAAGATGCATGTTTTATAAGGTTTTAAGAGATAATAACTTGTTCTGCATCCTTAAGGCCAGGAGATGTGTGCTTTATGGAAAATAGCATAGAAATATCAAAGAAAAAAAGAATAAATACTCTCTATATGAAACAACTAATATGTATCGTTAAAGGCCAATGGAAATTTATTAGATGCAGAAAGAACAATTTTAAGATAGCTAAAACCCAGAAAATATCTCAAAAATGACAAATTTATCAGAACTAGCAATGAGAGGGAGGCAGGGAGGGGAAGACACTGGCTCAAACATGATTTATCTTAAAAAGTAAAGCCTATGTGTCTTTTCATCTTCATTGTAATGTCTTCCAATTGTCTGTGCTATTGTAGCTGTGATGCTCCAAACTTTTTTTCAGATAAATGCATGCCCCTGTGGTACTTGTTTGAACTACCACAACAGGACATGTTCTATTTACATATAACCACTCAAGTGCATTCAAGTCCTGATGCAGGGCAAGTCTACAAAACATATTCTGAATTATTCCTTAACCTCAATACCCTCTATTCATTTATAATAAGCTTTTATAAACCGATAGATCTTTCTGTGAGGTCCAGGTATGCTCTCATGATTTTGTCCCTATATTTATCTAACTTGGCTTCAAGTTCTTAAAAGTGACTTCAGGCCCTCAGTAATTTCAGGAATTCTTAGAAGGGTTTTGCAATATGCTTGAGTGCCCTAGGTTTCACACGATGATTTACAAAGAAAAACTATTGCTTTCTAGTTCTCTGCTGACCTTCTAAACTTGCAACTTTGGAAGGGCCATGGTTTTACTACAATGACATTTTAAGATATTCTTGTGCTGGATAAGCATCATAATTAGAAAACAGACTGGTAATAAGCACATCTAAATAAGTCTGCTTGCCATAATGGTGAGAATCAAGAAACACCAACTTGCCCTTTCCTTCCTCCTTAGTCTGACTTAGTGTTTTTCTCACTCTGTTATCAATGTGTACCAATATCTCATTGCCTTCAGATTCTCTTTCCAAATGTGCAATATGGAGGGGTTAGTTTCAGTGATTATTAATGTACTTTCTTGTCGTGTGATTCTATTTCTCACTACTTTCTCAGGCACACATGGCTTTGGGAGAACTAGTTGACAAACAAATTGCATTAAAATTCACTTCTAATAATTGTTGCTTGGCTCATCTCTTAGTGATTTTACAGATATTGGTTACCTAACACTAATAATAAATATTATTATGGTGTAGTTAGTATTATCATCTCTTGTTCAAAGATGAGGAAACTGAAACACAGAGGCGAAGAAACATGGCCAACTGAAATAACTAGTGAATAATAGAGCAAGAATAGGAACTCAGACAGGCCAGCATCAGAATCTATGTGCTTTACCAGCTCTCTGTGCATGCTGCCTCTTTCTTGTGGTTCTCTTCTTTCTTGAGAGTTTCAAGACAATAAGTGGGACCAAGCAGAAGATAAGACAGAATTAGATAAAGCAAAAGGTAATGTGGACCTAATAGCAGCCACTGAATGTTTCCTACAAATGATACCACTGCCCTACGAAAGATGATGATGATACCACCTATTGTTGCCATTCTATCACATGCCAATCACATTGCCTCATGTGATCCTAGGATCTAGAGCTGTCCTTGCTACTCAATAGCTATATGGACTCCAGGAAAGTTCCTAGAGACACTGAGCATAAGTTTCCTCCAATTTCTAATAGTTTATATGGGAATTATAGTGTTAGAAATGAAATTTAATCAAATTTTAAATGATGAATTTTGAGTACTTTCTTGATGCTTAATGTTTTAATAGATACTATACAAAATACAATAACAAATAAAGCAGTTCTTGTCTTCAATGAGTTGAACTGAGTTAATGTGGCAAAATGTTTCTAAGTCATTTTATTCTTACTTTTCTTTCAAATTAATTAGGTATGGGACCTTCCTTTACAGTCATAAAATTGTACCTTTCCAATCTCCTACTGTGGGGAGTGTAATCCACCAATGCTCCCAACTGTAGTGCTCTGAAATCCATCACTGTGTTGGTGCAGATACTGCAATCCCTAGTGACCACTTCCGGGCAATGACTCATTAAGATTCTCAGAGTACAGAGAAAATATATTCACTCAATGTTTCTTATTGGGTCAGAATATTTTTGCAGTTAACTGCTTCTGTTCAAAGTTCTCTTCTGACCCATCTTCCATTTCCTTTAGGTTTTTCAAGTTTGTTCCATACAAGTATACATATCTAATAATCTTTTGTATTTCTTCAGCATCAGATGTGACTTCATCTTTTGTGTTTCTGATTGTGTTTATTTGGGCTTTTTCTCTTGGTCAGTCTAGCTAGGGGACCATTGATCTTGTTTATCCTTTTAAGAACCAGCTTTTTGTTTTGTTGGTTTTTTGTATTATCTCTTGTCTTCAATGTCCCGGATTTGGGCTTTTATTTTGGTGATCTGGATTCTTCTACTGAAGTTAGGGTTTTGATGGGCTTGCTTTTCCAGCTTCCTTAGGTGATTTGTTAAACTGTTAACTAGGGTGCTTTCCATTTTCTTCATGTGCGTTTGTAGAGATATGAATTCCCCTCTTACTACTGCTTTCATGGCATCCCAGAGATTTGGATAAAATGTTTCTTCATTTTCATTTGTTTCTAGGTATATGTTAATCTCTGTTTTGATTTCCATGTTGACCGAGGAGTTGCTTAGCATCATGCTGTTTAGGGGCCATGTCTTTGTGGGTTTTGGGGGACTTATGTTGGTGTTCATATTTATTTTTATTCCACTGTGGCTTGAGAAGGTGCGTGGCAAAATTACAATCTTATGAAATTTGTTTATGCTTGATTTATGGCCAAGGATGTGGTCAATCTTAAAGTTCATTCCATACAGTGATGAGTGAATGTATATTGTATGGTCATTGGGTGGAGTGTTCTGTAGGTATTAATTAAGTCCATTTGGTCAAGAGTCACATTGAAGTTCTGGATCTCCTTGCTGATTTTTTGTCCTGGTGATCTGTCTAGGATTGTGAGTGGGGTATTAAAGTCCCCAGCTATGATAGTATTAGAGTCAGTATATTTTTTGAGTTTACCTAGAAGCTGCTTTATGAAAGCTGGCACTCCTATGTTGGGTGCATATATGTTTAGTATGGATATTTCTTGTTGATGGATTGAACCTTTTATTATTAGATAGTACCTTCCATATCTTTTTAAATTTTTGATAGCTTAAAGGGTATTTTGTCTGAGATTAAGATCATGACTCCTCCTTTCTTTTGTGTTCCGTTCACCTGAAATTTTGCTTCCCATCCTCTTACTTTGAGTCTGTAAGTATCCTTTCTAGTGAGATGAGTCTCTTGAAGGCACTATATTGTTGCCTGGTGATATTTTATTCATTTTGCCCTTCTATGTCTTTTCAGTGGTGCATTTAGTCCATTCACATTCAGACTAATTATTGAAATGTGAAAGTTGATCCCTATCACAAGGTTCTTATAGAGTTGTTGTTCCTGTTTGTTTGTTGTCTTTCTTCTGATTTTTGGGTTGACTCATGTATTTACAATCTTTTTCCTGTAGTCTTGTGAAGAACGTTGTTGGTTTTTTTTCCCTTTTCTTCTGTGTTTAATACTTCCTTAAGTGTTTCTTGGAGAGGTGGTCTAGAGGTAGCATAAGTTCTTACAGATTGGATATCTGGGAAAGATTTTAATTCTCCCTCACTGATGAAGGTTAGCTTAGCTTATCTGGATAGGTTATTCATGGTTGAAATTGTTTATCTTTGAGGACTTTGAAGATTGACCTCCAAGCTCTCCTAGTCTGAAGGGTTTCTGTAGATAAATCTGCTGCTATACTAATTGGTCTTCTCCAGTAGGTAGTCTGACCTTATTCTCTTGCTGCCTTTAGGATTTTTTCTTTTATGCCTACTTTGTTTAGGTGAATTATTATGTATCTGGGAGCTGGTCTTCTCATTTGTTGTCTTGCAGGGGTTCTCTGAATCTCTTATGTTTGAAGTTTTGCATCACTGATGAGATGAGGAAAGTTTTCTTGAATAATTTCATGGAATGTTTGTTCCAGGGTAGACTCTGTCTCTCCTCTCTCCTTCTGACTCAGGAAATCCAATTGCTCTTAGGTTTGGTCTCTTGAAATAATTGCTCATCTCTTGAAGGTTTTGTTCTGTCTTTTTAAGCTTCTTTTCTATGTTTTTGACAGTTTGGGTTAGTTCTATATTTTGGTCCTCAAGCTCTGAGATTCTTTATTCTGCTTGGTTAATTCTGCTTTCCATGCTTATCAGTTTGTTATTTATTTCATTCACAGTATTCTTTACTACTGTTATCTCAGTTATCAACTCCTTCCTAGTTTCCTCTTGTATCTCCTCAATTTTTTTAAATCTATCTATTAATGTCTTGATATCTGGGTCTATAGTTTGAGACCAGTCATTCTAGGGGGATCTTCATTGTTTACGTTCGAAAGTATGTTTTCTCATTGTTTGACCTCCCATGGGTCTGTGTGAGACCTATATTCTTCTGTTGGGTTTTCTTCATTTGTGTAGATTTTCCTCCCTAGTTTTTCCTTTATTTCGCACCTCTTTAATTCTGTTGTTCAGGGATGGCGGGACTGCTTTTACTTCTGTTTTCTCAGTCTCCTATTCTTTTACGTGAATCCTCTAATTTTGTTCAATTCTGAAGCTGTACTGTGGGTTGGGGGCTCTACTTTTTTGCAGTTTCTGAGATTTAATTGAGGGAGGAGCTGTGATTCAAAATCTGTCTGCAGATCCTAGTATTCACTGTCAGGTGTATGGGTACCCTGAAACCCACTTCACATTGCCTTGCATTCTGTCCATGCAATGGGGGTATATGCTTGCTCCCTGAAAGCAAAATGAGGTAAAAGAAAGGAAAACAATGGAACAGGGAGAGGGGGTAAGAAGGTGGACAGAGAGAAGAGTAAGAGGGAAAACAGACAAATGTACCAACTAACAAATGAAAAGAGACACAAAGACAGAAAAGAGTAAAAAAAACTAAAACATAGACAATCTTACAAACACACAAGCCAACCAACCTCCCTATTGATGTATTATTCCCCTACACAAACAAGAAGTCTTAAGAAAGAAAAATAAATAAAAAATTTAAAAATCAGTGAAGTAATAGAAACAAAGCAAAGCCAGACTCGGTGGCTCAGCCTGTAATCCTGCACCTTTGGGAGGCTGAGGTGAGTGGATTGCCTGAGCCCACGGGTTCGAGACCCACCTGGGCAGGCGAGATCTCATCTCTACAATAAATCAAAAAAATTAGCTGGGCGTGGTAGCGTGTGCCTGTAGTTCCAGCTACTTGGAAGGCTGAGGCAGAAGGATTTCTGGAGCCCAGCAGGTCAAGGCTGTGCACTCCAGTCTGGGTGACAGTGAGACCCCAACTCAAAAAAAAAAAAAAGAAAGAAACAAAACAAGTATGAAAACGTTGTCAATAACAGTCAGAAGAGAGAGAAAAGAGAGAAAAGAGGGAAAGGATAAGTAAAACAGACAGACAAAAGAATAAAAATTTAAAAATAAAAATAAAAACAAGGAACTAAGCTCTTTCTAGATCATCCCTGTAAGCCCAGTGTCCTTTCAATTCTGAGCTCTAGCTCTCATCAAAGGCTGGTAGGGTTGCTCACAGCTAGGGTCAGATGCCTCAGGTCTACAGTGGAAGGAGGGTGGATCAGATCTGGACTCAGTCTGCTTGCTGCCTGTTAAGTCTGCCAATCAGATCTTACCTGTGTCTGATCTAGTGTCAGAGAGGGGCTTCTGTCTCTCCCAGTTTGATGTGATTACCTTAGGTCCCAAGTTGGAGGCTGGGTGGAGCTGAGCAGAGCTGGGTGGGGCAATGCAAGTCTTTGCCTGGTTTTGGGGTTCCTGCTGATCTGTGTTCCCATCATGGCTGGGGGTAGAACTGGGGGAGGTGGAGTGCGAGACAGCCAGGCACTGCAGGTTGGCCTGGCGCAGGGTGGGGTGGGGCGATGCAGCTGGCGCAGGAGCCCGGAGCTCTACAGGGCGGAAGCCAAGGGCTGTACCAGGTGGGGCAGTGGTGGCGGTGTTGGCAATGGCTGTGGTAGCGAACAGTGCATAGGACCAAGAGCCTCCAGCAGCCACCTGGGGGAAAGCGAGAGTCTTTATGGACACTTGCTTTCGCGAAGACTCTCACAGTCCAACCTGTCCCATCGCCATCTTGCTGGAAGTCCTCACATCTTAATTTTAATGAAGATTTTCTAGTCTGATGCTTTTGCTCCAGGAGAGATATGCAGGTCTGAACATTTTAAGTAAATCTTATCTCCTGTCCGAAATCAAATAATGGCACAGAGACGTGGAGTGCAGCAGAAGCGAGACGTCAATGACGGTCTTGCAAGATTGAGTGTCTGGTGGGCAGGCACCCTAATTTTGTTTTTCAAGGTTTAATAGTCCCTTTAATTTTGGAGCAGTCTTCCACTTCTTTTTTTTTTTTTTTCTTGAGATTGACATTTTTAAGAAACTGGGTCAATTGTTTTGGAAATCATCTCATATATTAAATTTGTCTAACAATGATTGTGCCTTTCAATTTATTCTTCTGTCCTCTGTAGTTTCTTTATGTGGGAAATTAAGTCTAAGGGCTTGTTTAGGTTGAGTTGAAAATTGTGGTAGGGGGTGCTCTATAAAATTACTGGTCATGTCCTATTGCATACCCTCAGGAGACACACATGCCAGATTTCCCCACCTTCATTGAAACTGTTTGGTAACTTGATTAATGTCATAGCCTCCATATCATCACATATCAGTGGTTCATTTTTCCCTTAGAAATTAACAAATAACCTGTAGGATAATACTTAGTTACATTGCCCATCATTCACCAAATAAATTACCTCCAAAATAATGATTTTCAGACTATTTCATTCCTCTGCATGCATCAGCCTTCATTCATCTGTAAAACTCTGATTGCCAAGGTATTATACTTTCGATTACTTAAAAAAAAATAACTAGAACAAAAAGAAACACAACCCTGGAAGCAGAGGTCAACAGAGCTGATTTCAGGCTTAATGTGCTGTCAAAAAATATTTTCTTTCATGGTCCTTATATTCTACCCCTATTTCTACCTTTTATGTCATTAATATTAATTTAAAGATCAGCAGCACTTGATATTCAGTTGTTATTCTCTTTGTGGCCATGACCCAACTTGAAGCATTAAAAGGAAGTTGTCTGAAATTTTTTAGCTCACTTTATCTGGGAAACTGATAACTTTTATTTTTAAATTTTTGTTTATTGTCTAAAGAAAGAACTAAGATTTTATAGTCCATAATCTTCAATTTCAGGTTTTATGTCTTTCTTACTCTGAAGCATATTTTGGAAAATTAAATCTTTGATATTGTTCCTTGGGGGGCTTGCTCCATATACTTCTTACTCTTTTCTTTCTTCCTTTTTTCTTTTCTTTCCCCAAAGATGTGCTTTTGGGATGTGTTTAGGCTGAGAAGGAAATGTCTTTTGTCATTTTAATGGAACACTTCTTTTATTGCTAAGCAGTGAGTTCCATAGACACATGGCAAGAAAGTGGTCAATTTATCATGGTTTGCTATACAATTCTCTCAGTTGTTCACTTTTGAACTTCAGGCCTAGTTTAATACATCAGTGGAGAGAGTTGAAATAAAGCAGCAATAGGGTCAAGGTGATGGGGAAATAAGAGAAGGGAATGGCATTTGTGCTCTCTACTGGCCCAGGATGACCTGCATTTAGCCTGGACTTTTGAGACTGGTCCCCTTCCTCCTCTCAGGTTCAGATGTTGCTTTAGATTTGAGCTGTCATAACTGAAGTTTAACTTGTCCATGTGAGCCCTATTATCCTCTCTGTGTTCATGACCCAACTTGAAAAAACAACTCACTGTTCATGTCCAGCATATAATCCAAAACATAGCTATAAGTACCCTGGAAGCTGGAATCTGGAGGCTTAGAGGGCTTCAGAGCATTCTTGCTTTCATGTAACTGACAACAAATAAGAGAGGCAGAAAGACAGCAAATGAATGAACAGGATAATTTTTTTTAGTGATGATTCTATAAAGAAAATAAAATAGAATGGCCTGATGGAAGGTGAGGAGACAGTTACTTTGCAGATAGAGACCAGGAAGGAATTCTCTGAGCAAGACTTAGATCATAAGAAGAAATCAGTCATGCATCTGAGAAGAAGTGGGCATTCCAGGCAGAGGAAACTGCAAGTGCATAGACCCTGAGGTGGAATGACTATGGCATGTTGAGTATAATGTAGTTGGAGTATAATAAACAAGGAGAAGGGTGGCAGGAGGTGGGTCCAAGAACTAAGCAGGGTTCTGATTACGTGGGACCTTGTAGATCCATCTAAGAACTTTGATATTCATTCTAACTGCAAAGGGAAGCTATTAACATGTTTAATATAGGAGGTGGCATAATCTGTTTTGTTTTTTGAAAAGATCACTCTGGTTGAATCTTGGCAAATAGACTAGAGGTAGGGCAAAGGAGGAGGAAGACAATTGAAGAGCTGTAGTGGTTTCCAGACTTAGCTATGGCATCTTTGTTTTCAATCTTGAATGATTTCATTTTGCCCTTTGTGGATATGGAGAAAAATATTTACTGTCCTTTGTAAATTAAAGAATTTAGTGTTTGAGCATGCCAGGAAGTATGGTCAGAGAGTATGGTAAATAAGGAAGAAAATAGATTTTATTTAGCTGCATAAGGTATGTTTGATTTGGTGGGAAAATATACCTCACATTCATAAACAAATATTGAATATCCTTTCTGTGCCAATTGCTGTTTTATGTGTCACCAAATTATTTAAGTGTTTCATTTCCTGTTTTATTATTTTATAAATTTTCACACAACAAACAAAAAAGTCTTACCTGGACAAAAATATGTTTAATAGTTGAAAGTTGTATCTTGTGTATCTCCAACGTTTGCATTCACTACTAATTTTTTTTTCTCTGAACTGTTCCGAACTCTAAATTCAAACCCTTCCCCCCCTAAATGAAATGATACCAATAGAAAAATATTTTTATAAACTTCAAAACACTCCACAAACATAAGATATGCTAAGTAGCAGGAAGTTTTAGTCTGGCTTTCAGATCCATGACAACTGTTTAAATAAATCATAGAGGCTTAAAATTTTTTAAAGTACAGTGGTCCATCTTGCCATTTCCAGTCCCATCTCACCTCTCCACCTCATCCCGTGTAGGGCTAGGACTATAGGGTAGGGCAAGTGAAATCAGGTCAGACCAAATCATACATGTACAGGATCAGATACTGTCTTTGTTTAAAAATGATATTCTATTCAATTTGAAATTTTTGCATAAACTTTAATTTTCTAAAATGCTGCATTAATATATTACTTATCTTGATTACTGATATTTGTGACACCCATTTAAATTTGCAACTGAGGCAGTAGCCTCTATCACTTCAGCCTAATTGCTGCCTTGCCCTTCTCAAATATGCCCCCTCCCCTGCAACCTCCTGCAGCCTAAACTCAACCTTGGGTCTGTCCGCATATTTTGAAAATATATGTGCATCTGATATAATCCTAGATTTAGACTTGCTACATAAATGGAGGAATTTTATAACTTTTTAGTGGAAGACACTTTATATTGATACTGACCCTGCAAAAGTTTTCCCCCAGGTCTTTTCATTCAGTAGTGTTAAGGAAGGTGTGGCAATTACAAAAGTTTTCAAATAATGGAAGAAGTTTTTAAGTCATTTACCTTCTTTATTGCCTTTTATATCTCTCTTAAGGGGGGAAGAACAAGACTGAGACAGGAACAGGGCATTGACATAATCTGAAGGCATCTGTGAGGCCTAGGGTATGAGATCTTTGCCTGGAGAATCATAGGTTTGGGTACATGGCTCACAGACTCATGCCACATGAAGGCCTGACTAGTAACATGGACCTTTGTGACTCAAGATGACCTGATAATTTAGTTTCTAGAAGACTCAGAGTAGTGGAAAGGATGAGGACAATCTATCTTTAGTGCAGTCTGGGTTCCTGGTCACATCATCTCCTCAGATTAAAACTCAGAATGGTATGATTCTTTCTTAGTTTTCTGTGTAGAACAGTAGAATCAGTCAAACTACATGGTTTGAAACCCAGCTCTTCTCTTGGTTTCTATGCATAGTTGGGCTTTTCTCTAAGCCTTGGTTTCCTCATTTGTCAAGTGATGGTAACAATTCCCCATTCAACAAGTGTTCATGTCTAATAAACGATGTGACATCCAGAAGGGCTAACATGATCTAACAGAAGAGATGTTCTACAAATGTATAATGATGAGTCTGTCTAAACTATTTCAAGAGTTTTTTGCACATTTCTAAGCTTTTTTGAAAGGCAAAGAATCAAGGCAAGACTATGTTTAATGCCTGCAGTATGTTCTTATTATCCACAATATCTAAGATTTTGTACTACTACTCTTAAATTTGCTGATATTGTAGTTAAAATATATGAAGTAACTAACACAGCAGAATCTTTTGCTTTCAGGACACAAAAACCAAAATCGCAATGTTTTTATTCAACTGCAACCTTAATTTCAAACCAATATAATGTTTAAAAGACATGTAAAGCATTAGTTAGTAGAATGTAGACCATTTGATTAATTACCTTTGAAGAAATATCATTTGAAAAGAAAATAAAAATTATCACAATACTACTAAAAAGAGGTTTGGCAGTAATGGGAAACTTCCGGGGTGGGGTGGGATTTGTAGTAGTGAGAACCTGCTGGGGGAGGGGAGGGCACGCCTCATTAACAAGGATACCTGCATAATGAACATTTGTATACCTAACCCTGAATTGTACCCTACATCTTTAAAATAAAATTTTTTTTAAAAGAAATGCATAAAGTAAGAAAATAAAACTAAATATGAGTCTCAAATCATTGGCTTCTATTATTTTTGATTTATGATTGAAGTTTGAAATATATTTATCTTTTATTTTGAGGTACTAAATCAAACTTCTCGACTTGAAATACAACTTCTGGAAAATTCATTATCAACATACAAGCTGGAAAAGCAACTTCTTCAACAGACAAATGAAATCCTAAAGATTCATGAGAAAAACAGGTGAGGATTCTTTTATTTAGAAAATATTACAAATGTATTTATTTGTATCCCCCACTGCTTTTCCTACTCTTAAAAAAATCGAGTTGAGGTAGTTTACAAAAAAGAAATAAACAACCAAAATAATTGTCAATATAAAAAAAAGCAGAGCATAAGTTGAATACAGCAAGTGTGTCGATAATAACATTAGTACTGCTGTTTACTTTTGAAATACTTGTGTTTTATAATTTTTAGCACTAATTTGTCTAATGTTCAGTTGTTCAAATCCCATCATATCTACAAAAATCAATTGATTCTAGGACTAAATTCAATGACACAAAATATTGATATTTTTGAGTAGCATTGAAATTTGTAACAATAAAGAAAAAATAAAGCTTCTAATTCTTACTCAAACCCTCAACTCTTAGTCTTTTGAAAAGCAACAAGTTGATTGAATTAAGAAATCTTGCACTAGAGAGAAGCAAAATGTATGTTTTTCCCCAGGAAATTATTTGACAATAAAGTTGATGAAGTTTTTTTTTTTTTTTTCCTTAAAGCCATTTACTGGAGCATAATAAATTTATTTGGTTAGCTTTATATATATCATCACACAGCTTTGTTTTTTAAACTATGAACCATTTCAGGTAAGTGAAATGAGACAGATATCTTGAGAGCTGGTACAGTGAAAGACTACGTTATTTTGAAGTTATCAAAATCAGTGATGCACAATTCAAAACACTGACCTCTATAGAATAATTATCTTGTATTTAATTGTGTTTTCTTTTGGCATTGGGGAACTTGAACTATCAGTTCTTGCACATAATATTGAGTTAAAGGCCATTGCATTGATATATACTAATTTAATTGACTTGGTAGAACTGCAGTTCCCTTCATATTTGAAACTAGGATGGCACTTGAGAAGGCTACTAGTTCTGTTTTACTTTACAGATGGAGGAACAGAGACTCAGTAGAAAAGAGTGACCTGTCTAAGGTCATATGACTTGTTAGTGGCAGAACAGGGAATGCAGTCCAGGTTCCTTTGCTTGCTTCCAATGTAAAACGTGGCCTCTTACTATCTAGAAACCAAAATGACTTTCCAACTTCATGCTAAAAGTAAACCATAATGGCAAAAATTACAATTAAACTTCTGCCTGAAAAACAGAAACCTGGCTGTTTATTATTAATGTCTATGACTTGTATTTTTAAATGTTATATTTATTTATCCTTGCACTGTGTCATGGGGTAAACTCTATAACTATAAATAAACTTGACAGGACTTGCTGCATGATGAATTGTTCTAGAATTGAAAATCTTGTTAAAAAAATAGCATTTATCCTACTACAGTTTCACAGTCGCCAGACATATACATGTGTGTAAACAGGTATACTTTACCTCAGTTATCTCTTGATCTAGGATCACTCCTTTATGCTTTAGTTTTGTAACTAAACATGAACTCCATTTATCATTACATATTTCAAGATGCTATTTGTGAAAGTAACTGCACAATATTTCTGTTTATAGGTGTAACTTAGGGTGGTTTTAATCCATCTTTCAGTAGGATGTTATTACTTGCTTTATCTTTTAAAAATTGCTAGCATAGGAAAGGCAAGACCACTAAAACCCTAACTTCAGCAGAAGAATCCAGATCATCAAAGTAAAAGCCCAAATATGGGACACAGAAGGCAAAAATATAGAAAAAAAATCAATGAAACCAAAAGCTGGTTCTTTGAAAGTCTAAACAAGATCAATGGACCCCTAGCCAGAATGACCAAGAAAATGCCCAAATAAACACAATCAGAAATGCAAAAGATCAAGTCACAACTGACTCTAAAGAAATACAAAAGATTATCAGAGATTACTATGCACACCTGTATGGAAACAAACTAAAAACCTAAATGAAATGGAGAACTTTCTGACATCACACAACTTCCCAAGGTTCAGATAAGAAGAAATTGAGATCCTAAATAGACCAATAACAACCCAGGAAATTGACTCCACCATAAGAAAACTGCCTACGGGGAAAAAAAAAAAAAAAAGCCCTAGACCAGTTGCCTTTCCAATGGAATTCCACAAAACATACTTGGAGGAACTGATACAAATCCTATTAAAAGTGTTCCAGGCAATAGAGAAAGACAAAATTTTCCCTAAACCATTTCGTGAAGTTAGCATCACACTGATACCCAAACCAGGTAAAGATCCAACAAAGAGAGAGAACTGTAGGACAATATCCCTGATGAACATAAATGCAAAAATTCTCAACAAGATTCTAGCAAATTGGATCCAATAACACGTCTCAAAAATCATCCACCATGACCAAGTAGACTTCATTCCCAGGATGCATGACTGGTTTGACATCCACAAGACTATAAATGTAGTTAAATATATCAACAGATGTAAAAACAAGAAGTACATGATCATATCATTAGACACAGAAAAAACTTTTGATAAAACCCATCATCACTTATTGATAAAAAACCCTCGAACTTAGGCATAGAGGGTACATACCTCAAAACAGTAGGAGCCATCTATGAGAGACCCACAGCCAACAGATTGCTAAATGGACAGAAATTAGAAGCATGTCCCTGAAATCCGGAATATGACAAGGCTGCCACTTTCATCCCTCCTGTTCAACATAGTGTTGAAAGTCCTAGCTAGAGCAATCAGGGAAGAGATGGAAATCAGGGGTATACAAATAGAAAAAGTGTAAGTTAAGTTATCTTTCTTTGCTGAGAATCTGATCCTATCCTTAAAAAATCCAAGATAATCTGTCAAAAACCTGTTTGCACTGATATGCAATTTTGACAGTTTCAGCATGTAAAAGCAACACGCAAAAGACAAACACATTCTTATACACCAACAACAAACAGGCAGAGAACCAAATAAAAAGCAGTCTAATTCACAACAGCCCCCTCCCCCCAAAATAGAAATACCTCAGCATCCTCCTAACCAAAGAAGTGAAATAAAAGACATTACAAAGAAAACTACAAAACACTGCTCAAATAAATTAAAGAAGACACAAATAAATGAAAAAAAAAAAAATTCCATGCTCATTTACTGGAGGAATCAATATTGTTAAGATATCCATTCTGCCAAAGGCAATCTACAGATTCAATGCTAGGCCCATTATTACCAGCATCGTTCTTCTCAGACCTGAAAACTACAATATAGAAATTGATATGGAACATAAATGACCACAAATAGTTAAATCAATCCTTAGACAAAGAAACAAAGCAGGAGGTATCACATTTCCAGACTTTAAACTTTATTATAAGGCTACCATAATCAAAACAGTCTGGTATTGGTACAAGAACAGGAATAAAGACCAATGGAACAGGATAGAGATTTTGGAAGCAAAACCACAACCACTGGGGAGAGGAGAACCTATTCAGTAAATGGTGCTGGGAAAACTGGTTGATCACATGCAGATGATTAAAACAAGACCCTTGCCTATAACCACACACAAAAATCAACTGTAAATGGATCAAACACCTAAATGTAAAATCTCAAACTATAAGAACATTAGAAAACGCAAGAGACACCCTTATAGAAATTGGAATTGGCAACCAATTCCTGATCAAAGCCCAAATGTCCATGCCATAAGAGATAAGATAGGCAAGTGGACCTCATCAAGTTGAAAAGCATCTGCAAAGCAAAAGAACCATTAAGAGAGTAGGGAGACAGCCCAGAGAATGGGAAAAAATATTTGGCAACTGTATATCTGACAAAAGTCTAACATCTGGGATCTACAGTGAACTCAAATGTACCAAAAGGAAAAAACAAAAAGCCTATGAAAAAGTGGGCACAATATATGAATAGACACTTCTCAAAAGAAAACATACAAGCAGCCAATAGATACATGAAAAAATGCTCAACCTCATTAATCATGAAAGAATGCAAATTAAAACTACACTAAGATGCCACCTAACTCCAGTCAGGATGGTCATCATCAATAAATCAAAAACAACAGCCGGCCTTGGTGGCTCAGCCTGTAATCCCGCACTTTGGGAGGCCGAGGTAAGTGAATTGCCTGAGCCCGCGGGTTCGAGACCCGCCTGGGCAACTTGGCGAGACCTCATCTCTACAATAAATAGAAATTTAGCGGGGTGTGGTAGAGCGTGCCTGTAGTTCCAGCTACTTGGAAGGCTGAGGCGGAAGGATTGCTGGAGCCCAGCAGGTCGAGGCTGAGGTGGCCGGGAGCGGCCACTGCACTCCAGTCTGGGCGACAGAGTGAGACTCCAACTCAAAACAAAACAAAACAAAACAAAAAACCATATGCTAGAGAGGATGTGGGGAAAAGTGAATGCTTCTATGCTCTTGGTGGGGGTGTAAATGTGCACAACCTCTGTGGAAAACAGTGTAGTTATTCCTAAAGATCTAAAAATTTATGTACCATACAACCTAGCAGTCCTTCTGGGAGTATACCTGGAAGAACTCAAATTATTTTATTAAAAAGACACCTGCACACACAGGTGTAGTGCTGCATAATTCACAACAGCAAAAACATGGAACCAACTGTGCTGCCCCTTGAAAGTGGACTGTATAAAAAAAAAATGGTACATATGCACAATGGAATATTATGTAGCCATAAAAGAGGACAAAATTATGAACTTCACAGCAACTTGCATTAATTTAGAGTCTATAATACTCAGTGATCTATTACAGAAAAAAATAACTGAGTACTACATGTTCTCACTCATAAATGGACCCTGAACATTTAAGAAAGGGATTGGAAGTAGCGGGACAACACGGGGTGGGGGTGGGGAGAGACATAACATCAATAAGGGCACCTGATCTCAAACCAGGCAAAGTGAGGAATGATGGGAAGCCCAAACTTTACCCGTATGGTGACCACTTATGTACCTAATCTTGAATTGAACCCCACATCTTTAAAATAAATCAACAAATAAATAAATAAATAATAATAAATTAAAAGTTGCCAGCATGAATTTATGTTCTCCCATTCTTCCCCTACTGATATGTGCAGTATCTTTTGTACTATATCTGACACTTCAGGTGCTACAATACCATAAAATAACCTGGGAGGCCTGAAAATCTCATCCCTAGCAACAAAACCATTACTGCCTCTAAGTGTAGCTTGTACTGAGGTACCCTGTCTCTCTGTCTCTTTTCTTTCCTCCTCATTTTCATTCTTTGCTTTTTCTTTCTTCCTTTTCTTTTCTTTTTTCCTTTATTTATTCATCCCCCTTTTCTTTTAATAGTTATTCCTTCTAGCTGAATTCTAGGTCATCTGGGATTTTTGTTTCTTTCCATTGTGATGTTTGATACAACTTTGGTCACCATTTTCTATTATGGAATTCTCTCCATGAAATATTATGTTCTTAAGACACGTTGCTTAAAAGTTTTTCTCTGTTCCATCAGTAAAACTGAGTTAGGGTGCAAACTCTCCAAAGAGGGAGGCATCTCCATGTACTACAGCATCTCAGAGGAGTCTGACTTCTAGTCCCAAGCACATTATGTGCCTTCTGCTGATGAATTTTTTCTATTATTAAATTCTAATTTCTATGGAAAACTTGGGTTTTCTTACATATACAAATCACATCATTTATTGCTAATGTCAATTTTTTAAGTATATAGAAATTATCTTTGCTAGTAAAAAAGATATTTCACAATGAATTCAGATATATGGGTTTTAATTTGAAATTCATTTCTGTACTCATATTGACAACAAATTACATGCATATTAACTCCTATACTACGCCCTTTCTTTTTTGACCCTGGACCCCTCAAGTATATGAAATTATCTTACATGTGGTCCTGGGAGTATGTTTCTATCAATTGCTGTATCTCTAAAGTTACCTGTCTTCTTGTTGAAGTGCCCAATATGTGTAATGAAGTGTTGGTAGAACATCTATTTTAAACCAGGCATATTCTTCCATGAACCACTTTTTAAAAATATTTTTAAAAATACAAACCAAAAATATTCATTTGTGATACATAGCATACTTTCCCTTCTCTGTTTATTGTTATTGTTTATTTTCATATGTACAATGGAATTAGAGGAACTCTGCCAAATACTTTCTACAGCAACAAAGAAATGTGCTTCTTCAATTCAAGTGGAGACAAGGTCACAGTCACACATGAAGCAGTTTATATTGTTAAAAACTAGTTTATTGATTATCCCTAGTTATTCCTTATATAAATCTTAATCCTCCAAATGCAACAAGAAGCTATTTCCACATTGAGGCATCTTTGAAATGTAGGAACAACATGTCTTTACTTGGCCCGTTCTGGTTTGGATCAGCTAATGCACTTTGCAGCCGGGATTATCTAAATTAAGCTTTGCTTCCTCCCCAAGGAATGTCAGGGGTTGTATCTGGCTGTGTAATTTACCAGCTTTGAGTATGAGGGGGCCTCAGCCGCCAAGTTGGTGAGCTGGCCCTCAGGAAGGTCTACTACCTCTTTGGCAAAATGAAGAGGAATATTTTATGGATAGGATTATACTTTACAAACATGCTGAGAGGTTCTGCTGACTTACATCCTGACAAATTAAAAGCATCACTTGTAGGATTGAAAATGGATTTTTGGCCTCGTTAGATTCCCTTTTTTATTCCCTGCATGGCCCAAAGCACAAGGCAGGAATAGGATTAGCAATGTTTGCTCTGCTGTTCATTTTACTAACAGTCTGGTGGGGGGGGGGGGGGATCACTCTAAGACACTTCCAGTTTGCTTTCTTTAGGAATTTTTTTTTTTCTGTTTTTGGATACTACCTTAATCTTGAAGCTTGATTTTGTTTCTTACCTCAAAGAAACAATACTTAGAAGTAAGGGATCCATAATTCACCCATATAATTGAAATTACATAAACAAAAACTCAAGTAAATGAAAAACATTAATATTTACCTTGCTCACAAAGGGATTGATATGAACACAAAGTGGAAGACAAAGCAGTAAACTTTTATTCGTTTTTTCCAGTATGTTTCCTACTGCTCTCCAAAACAATGGAAAAGAGATATATGAATGATGTCACAATGCAGTTTCCTTCAGCTGAATCAAATATGAGACAGCATCTGTTAGTCTCCAGATTTGGTCAAGTGACTTGGTTTCACAGCACTACTCATCTCTAATCTAATCCCAACTTTCACAAAGGTAGGAGCACAGCCAGGCAAAAGAATATTCCAGAAGAAATCCTTCTACTCACCAGGGTGTACAGCATAGGAAACTAGCACACCATGTATACAAAAATGAAGCACATGGGCTTTCTTTTTCTTTTCTTTTTTTAAAAATTTATTTTAAGGATGTGGGGCACAATTCAGGGTTAGGTATACAAATATTCATTACGCAGGTACCCTTGTTGATGAGGTGTGCCCCTCCCTCCCCTGGCAGTTTCTTGATAGTTGTTCAAGGAAAACCTCAGTGAGACCATTCAGAGTGAAACGAAACGAGACACGCTATGGCCATTACCACATGATTAGAGCAATACTAGCTGCTCCCTACCTATCTATTATAAGATAAATGCCTGTGTCAGTGTTTTACCAATTCTAAAAAGCACAGTTTCTTACACATGAAAAACTGAAGCTCACAGAAATCAAGTCACTTGCTCATGACCAAACAGCCAGTATAGGCAAAACTAGGGTTCAAATTCATGATAGTTCTCCACCTTAATTATTTTTTATTTTATTTTATTTTATTTTATTTTATTTTATTTTATTTTATTTTATTTTATTTTATTTTATTTTATAAGTTGGAGTCTCACTCTGTCGCCCAGACTGGAGTGCAGTGGCCGCTCCCGGCCACCGCAGCCTCGACCTGCTGGGCTCCGGCGATCCTCCCGACTCAGCCTTCCAAGTAGCCAGAATTACAGGCATGCGCTACCATGCCCAGCTGATTTTTTGATTTATTGTAGAGATGACGTCTCGCTGCCCAGGCGGGTCTCGAACCCACGGGCTCAGGCAATCCACTCACCTCAGCCTCCCAAAGGCACGGGATTACAGGCTGAGCCACCGAGCCTGGCTTACCTTAATTATTATATTTTTTAAAATTTCCAACATGATGTAGCCTCTAGTAAAGTTGAAGTGGTAGTCAAGTTAGTCTTTGAACACAAACAAATATACATTTGCAGAGATGAGTAGACTGGCTGTTTTTGGCCTATCACTATATAGGTGTTACTTAGTTCTTCTAATATTGGAGTAGGGATATAAGCTATTTATTTTACATTGGGAATTCACTAAACTTATGTGATAAACCTCATCTATCATCAGGCTGGAGTTATAGATATTATTAAGTAATTAATTTTAAGTGATTGAAGTGTGTGCATTTTCAAAATACCAAAATATGCCATACAAACATATTACTGTTATTCTTGCATAATAGAAAGTCGATGTTTTGATACTAATACTCCTAAATAATTAAAAGTTAAATCATGGTCTTTTTAATTAAAACTTTCCTCCATAAGATAAGATAAGTTATTTACAAAATGCTAAAGTAAAATCTTGCTAACTTCTAGAGTTAGACTAGGTTGAATTATATTAGTTGTGTATAGTAGGAACCACGGTAAAGTGTCCTTTTGACTTTATACTATTCTATTCTATTCCTTATAAATAGAACACCTACAGACTCTGATCGAATAGAACATTACCTTTTTAAAAACTATTGAAATAATGAATTTAAGAACATAGAGCGTTTTATTTTTTTAAGTTACAGTAAACTTAGGGCCTTGGAGTGAAACAGAATTCTAATCAAACTGAAAATCTAAGGGTTATCTTATTTTTTTTCCTCTTCATAATACCCAACAAATCACCAATCATTGTTAATGCTAACAACTTCATTTTCCAATTTTTTTTCAATCCATCCCATCCTTTCCATTCCCACTGATTATGTCTGAGGTCAAACTCCCATTAATTCTTGCCTAGGCCATTGTAATGACCTCTGTGCCTCGTGCCACTCAAATCTACTATTTAGAGCTTTGCCAAAGTCTTCCTTCTAAAATGCAAGTCAGATGCTTTTTGTCTTTTAATACCCTCTCATCCTCTTAATGATTCTCTATAACTAATTTAAAGAAGTTAAAGGTTTTTTTTAGCACAGGACACAGTGCATGATCATTATAATCCTAGTTTTGAAATCTTACTTCCACTAGTCTTATTTTTTGGAAGACACAACCCAATAACTGAGAGCATGAGCTTTGGGACCACACTACCTAGTTTCATTCTCCCTTGATTCCTGGTATAATCAACCCTGTCACATATTATTTGTATGACTTTGACTAAATTGTATAGGCTCTCTGTGTTTTTCTAATTTGTAATTTTTCCGATTTTCTAATTTGTAGCACAGGGATGATGGCAATGGTATTGTATCAAGTTTATGCAACGATTAGTCGAATTGATGTATGTGAAATGCTGAGAACAGTGCCTGGCATGTGTAGACGTGTTTAATCATGTTAGTATCTCACTGAACATATGAAGTTATTTCAGACGTGTTTGATATTTGTCTTGTCTGGGGTGTCTGGTATTCTTTATTTAATTCACAAACTTTTGTTTGTCCTTGGAAACTCATTGCATGTGTCAACTCTTTTAAGAACCCCTCTGACTCTACCATAGCGATCTGCTCACTACAACTTATTTGATAGCACTACACCTGTTTTTCCTCTATTATTTCCCTCATCCCATCACATTATAATATAAATGTGCTAGGGTGTGTGTGCATATGTTTATTTACCAATATCTATACTATTAATCTATGAATTTCTGGAACACAAAGACTGTTTTTTATCATTGTTTTCCTACTCTCAGGCACAATTCTCTACACATAACATATTTAGTATTAAATTCTTTTGGAATGTTGAATGAAAAATGAACTGACAAATGTCGCAGTAGCTCTAACCCAGCAAAACCCAGACACACACACACACACACACACACACACACACACACACACACACACCCCAACAAAATACTTTTAGTGGAAAACACAAATCACATAGTTTACATTAAATATTATAAATTCATGAATTGTTCCTAACATAAATAAAATAGAGATAGTGTTTACACCACTAGTTTGCAGTCCCAAAAGCCCATGGCATGGCTTTCACAGTTAACAATTCATACTCTGAAGTTCACTTAATTAATTCTTAACTTTTATACTTTTTAGGCAGCATTTGCCCAAGTCATTCTAGACTCATGTCTGTTTCCTTCATACCTTTGATAAGTTAAAAAAAACAGTAAGATAAACTTGATGTAGACCTTAAATTATACGCACAAGCATAAAATTGTAGGCCATTGTCCCACTAATTGGACATCCTTACCCATCACCCCTTGCATGTGGAGCATCACCATTTATAGCTTAACAACTTAGTGCCTACTCTTCCTGACTTTTTCTGTAAATATTTTCACAAGTACCTGTGTATATAGAGTGTACATATTTATGTGTGTGTTTACCCAGATACACATTCATACATAGTTGCATGCATTTGCAGGTAAATATTTATATAATATGAGTGTATGGTGTATAGATTATTTCAAATTCTGTTTTTTTCTACTGTTTATTTTATTAAAATTTATGATGCTTATACATATAAGTATATACACATATATCTCATTTATTTAAAAATGAATCTATTTTATAGATGCACTATAATATACAATTTATTGTAATGTTGTTTATATTAATAAATATGTAATCTATTAAAATTAGAATTGTTAATGTGATTATGCAAAATTTGTGTAAATATTAAGTTATATTCAAATTTTATGTTCTTCTCAAGAGTGCATGGCTTTGTAATTCCCTCAGACCTTTCCAGGCATCATGTTAATAACTTTGGCTACCTGAGAAATTTGGGTTGTACATATTGTCATGTTTATTGACTATTTGCATTTCTTCTTCTGTGATTGGCCTATTTGTGTATGTTTCTCATTTTTCGATTCGTTTGTTTATCCTTGTTTTCTGAGCTCTTTAATAGATATCAAAATTTTGCCATATATGTTACAAATATTTTCTCTAGTTTGTTATTGATTAATTTATATTTAACAGAAGTATTACAGTTTTATGATGTAAAATGTATTAATCTTTTTTTCTTTTTAATTTCTGGCTTTCACAATACATTAGCCTATTCTTATTTCCCCTAAATTTTAAAATTTTATTTTGTAATGTTTACTTATCATATTTATGATCAGTTCCAAATTTGAATTACTTAACAAATGTGATTTCAGATTTTGAAATAAAATATACTGTGTTCAAATTGGAAACTCAAAGTACAAATTTAACCTGAACTAAATATACTTGAGTTTAAATGAAGGGAAAATCACCCTTTACAAACACATATTTGCAACACATGTTGACACTGTACATATTTTAAATAATAAAAAAATTGAAATATCTGTAAATAAGTTCAGACAGATAAAATGAGTTTTTCCATATTTTCAACATCATCTTCTTTGTTTGAATGGCTATACTTATACATATAGAGCTTAGGCAACTGTCACCACTGTGAATTCATTGGCTGCTAAGTTAAGAACTCTATTGTGGGAAACAATTTGAAAGGGAGAGCTATTTCTGCAAAAGTTTCAAGATGTGTTCAATGATTTGAAATATTTCCAATAATATATGTTGGAGGAGACAGACTGTATAAAATGGGGAAAAAAATCAACGCCAAACTTCAAAATAGGGCTTTGTGTATTCTCATTTAGAACCTTTTACTAAAGTTCAAGGCCTAGATTATTTTGTTTATTTTATTCTTCATTAAAGTGCACCTCTGCCTCAAACTAGAAGCTAAATGCCAAAATTCTATGCATGTCTCTTCTCAAAGTGTTTCCAGAAAGATGGGAAACAGGAAGTACTGACAATCCTGTGAGAAACTCTGTCTTTGGATTTCTAACTCAATTTGTATAGATTTAAGTGCAGTTTCATAAACTGTTGTTCTGTGAAACACTAATCCTAAAAGCTGCATCTTAATAAAAACTGTTTATTTAATCTAGGCTTCCTAAAAACATAACAAAGAATGTTCTTATTTTGCCATGTGTGTGTGTGTATACACACATATGTGTACTTATATATATAAATTATATATACTTTATGTACATATATAAATATGAATATAATTACTAAATACATGTGTATATACTATATGTATACACTAAATACATTCTAGAAAACAGTGCACTAGAGTTTAATCAACCTTTAGGTTTTGTATTATATACTTACACTAAGTTGAACTTGTTGTTGAAGACTGTCATCAGGGAAAATCTGACTATTTTGTCTACTTAATTTTAGGATCTTCAGTGTTGTTTTTTAGATAAATCTCATTATATAGAGGTCTCTGTGCCTAGCTGAGGTGGCCTCTCCCAACTGACCTGGATAGGAAAAATGTTAAAAAATCAATAAAAGACTTCAAGAATATGAATAGAACATTAAATTTAAAAATAAATTTAATGAGAGAGGTATTAAGGCAGAGTGTTACTTTAGAAAATCTCAGTACAGATTTTAAAAACTGGCTTGGAAAATAAATTTTGTTTTTATACATGGTGAAGATAAACAGGGAAAGATGAACAGATACTGTGAAAGAGAAGTACCAGTATAACCAGATGGAAAACAGCAAATATCAAGGAGATGTTGAGGTGATGCCTTGGTTCCTGGTATAATATGATTGAGTGGAAATAGAGATTACATTATATTAAATATGAAAGATGAGAATAGGTAGTCTCATTGTCACAGCAGTGGGATGTCATGAGTAGATTTCTAACAAGTTAGAAGTCATTTTTTAAAAATCCTGGTTCTGACACTTAACAATCTGCATAATTTTGAACAAGATACTTTGACTCTTCCCTATCTATAAGTATTTGTAACATCTATTCAGTCTATATCACTATATTGCTTTAAGACTCAAAGGAGATAAGGGCTTTTAAAATGTCACACAACTCTAATGGTACATTACAAGAATGTGATGATAAGTAGAGATAATATATAGATTTTTCTGGCAGGCAAGTTTTGGATTCAAGCCGTTTTGGAAGTAATGACAAGAAAGGGCTGAATTCCAAAATAGATAATAACCAGTAGATGAGAAGAATCAAAGAAAAGAGAACAGTCAAATGTGAGAAGACAAAAAAGAAAAAAAAGGTTGAGTGTTGTCAAATAAATGAAAAGATCAAAGAGATCAGTCTTGTCTGAAGAAGTCTAAAAAGTTATAATTAATGTGAAGGATGTCTCTAATAAATAAAGTTAACAGAAAATTAGTGAAGTACAAACATTATTTTAAAAAGCTCCAAGTGAAAAAATGAGATGGAAAAATGACTGGAAGAGATAATTAACTGGTAAGACCTGCCATTTAGGAAACTATGTAAAATATTTCAATTTGCATCTGGTGACTGTGCATATTAGTTGGATTTCCAAATCCTGTGAAATGTCTGTGATGTAAAGCAGGCTTCTTACTTCCATGAGCAGTTTCTTCTTCACTTTACATGAACATCTATTCTAAGTTGACAGGTTATACTGTTGTCCTTTGATACCTGGTAGTCATGAAAATTAATGTTCTTTCCAACATGCTAATGTATATTTCTTTTATTCAGAAAATGTAGGCTTTTTTCCACAAGCCAGTGTCCAGATTGGTTCCTTTGGCACCAGGACTTCTCTGTTCAACTTTCCTTCTCAGTTCTTACCAAATTATCCTGAAAAACGAAACAAAACAATAAACAAACAAAAACAACCTAACTCCTTTACTGACACCCCAAATGGTAGCCATCTCTAAGTATGTGTCTTCTTGAACTAAGAATACATCAAAAGTAAAAAAAAAAAAAAAAAGATGCAAAAATATTTTAAAATGTATTATATTTAAAACAGATAGTTGCTGTTTTTTCACTGGAGGTTTTCTCTCTAAAAATAAATCCTTAGTGTAAGGCATCATTTTATATTTTACGTAACTATTGGCACTCAGCAGCTAATAAGTACAAATTATAACTATAACATTATATTTTTTAAACCTTAATGTTACCTGCTGAAATGAAAAGGCCAGTGCTCATCGTATTTCAGGGACAAAATGGTAATTTAGAATTTTTATCTTGTGTTATATGACTACAGCTTTCAAGTTTTTGTATATACATGACTATCATTTTAAAAATTAACGCTTAGTTTTCATGATAGTTTACAGTAATGCCTGTGAATTTAAAAGATCCTTTTCATATAACTCTAAATTATGGACATTGTGCATCTGATCATGCCCAGGAGTAGCAACAAAAATAAGTTAAAAGTAAACTGAAAATGAGCTAAGGCACTGGTTGTGTCTTATTCTTGAATCTGAAGGCCAAAAATTAATAGGCACAGAGAAGACTTCCTCTGACATCCACAGCAAGTACACTAATCACATAACAAGTAGGTAGGATGAAACTAATTGAAACAATAGAGAAGTTATTTTTTGTTTTTGTTGTACCATAGACTTCTCCAACAGCAACAAGTTATTGGCATAGGAAAAAAAATACTAAAAGATGATGAATCATACCTACTCCTTAGAGATCTCCTCTTTTATCTTACTCTAATTTCCTTGCCTAAATTTTTCATTTTCAGATTTTTTTAACAACAACAAAACATAAGTGACCATTGCAGTTTCCCCATATCACTGTACCTAAGACCTATTCCAAATGGACTCGCTTTGTGTCAGTACAGGGCAGGGCATCTTCCTTTCTTGTTGTCCAACAGAATGAAGAAAATTCAAAACTTCTTGCAAATGTCACAGAGATACTTCTAAAAGGTCTCAATGTGAAATGTTCATCTGCGAAGCTGAGCAAACTACTAAAGATGTAAATTAGGAGGGTCTTCCATATAGAAGCATCCAGGTATTTTCCAGGCTTGACTTCATAGGCAATTTTCCTGCATATTCTGTTTTCTTTCTTGTTTAAGCAACAAAAATAAATTCTATCAGAATTTTGGAGGCTAAAAATCTCAGAACAAGGTGTTTTCAGGACCAGGTTTCTTTTGAAGGCGATAGGGAAGGCTCTGTTCCAGACCTCTGTCCTACCGGTGGTTCCTTGGCTTGTGGGAACATAACGCCAGTCTTTTCATGGCATTCTCCCTGTGTGTATGCCTTTCTCTATCCAAAGCTTCCCTTTTACAAGAACATGCTCATACTGGATTAGGGGCCCACCTTACTCCAGCATGACCTCATCCTAACTAATTACATCTGTAACAACCCTGTTTCCAAATAAGGTCATTTTCTGGGAGTCCTGGAGGTTACATTTCAACATATGAATTTATTCTTAAAGAGGGGGCCATAATTCAACCTCTAATATCCACTTAGAATAGTATCTGGCCCTTAAGCAACTGCATAAAAAGAGAGTGGTATTGTGACTGGTATTACTGACACCATCAGTACTGTCTACCATGCTCTGCATTATTTATTCCATCCACAAGGACATCCCTTAAGGTATCTCTTAGGAAGGCATAGCTCCTACCACATGGAATTTTTTTCATTCCCCAATGGTCTTTTCTGCCTTTGAAACCTCGGATTCGCACTTCTTAATCTGTGTTAAAGAAAATTATATATTACAACTTGTCCCCAAGTACATGGCATTGGAAAATTTGGCTCTTCAAACATACTCTATTTTATTATATAAGTATTGAATTTAAAACACTCCCTAACGTCTCTTTTTTAAAAGCGTATAGGAAAGATTCAGTACTATATTTCTCCAAGGTAAATTAAGTGCCCATTCTGGTATGTTGTATTTGAATAGCACCTTATAAACTAAGGACTGGTTGAACCTTCTGAAAACAGAACTGAGAAAACAGAATAAGCATTTCCTCTGAGAAATACTAGTATATTAGACACTCTATAAAATGTAAATGCTTCTTATTTCCAGTCAGTTGCTAGGATTCAAGACTGCTTCTGCATTCTCTATCATTTTAAATGTGCAACATATAAAGGGACTATACTTTAAAGAGTTTAGAGAGATTGAAGATTCTCAGCAGAAAATTGCAACACTCTTTTGTAAGGCCATGCCACCAACCTTATAGAGTTTTTGTTTTTTCCATTTATACAGTGATTTGGGAATTTGTAGTGTTATTAAACCTAATCCTGAAGCTTGAGTTGAGAAACAAAGTAAACTTGTGATTATGATACAGGACTAGGCATCAAAAATCCCAGGAATTAATTGTGACTTTATATAGGTTACTTTCTGGTTTTGTGGTTTCTGCATCAGTAGACTGTTCTTGATCCCACAGAACTATTGTGAAATTCAATCAATGTTAATGTTTTGAGGATTCCAAATGAGTGAAGCAAAGTAAATAAAAGTGTATTTTTCCAACTTTTTCCGAACTATTCTTTTTCTTATCGGTCCCAGTTTCTTAGTGAAAGTTATACTATAACTTCTCCAGACTATAACTATTTGGGTCTAAGTCAGCTACCATGAGTATAAGATATACCCAAGAAAATAAATTAAAATTAGGAAGCAAACAATACTCTGATGATATTTGGTTTAAAATTTCATTTGACATGTTATATATGTAATTCCTATTTTCCTAAATATTTATGTGTGCGTATATATATGTATCATATAATATATATATGCCTGAGTCTCTCACTTAAAATATTTTTACAGTGAAATGGCTAATTTAAATTTTAAATCTTAAACTCAGGAGCTAGCTGAATTATAAGGAGGTTCTTTTGAATAGCATATTTAAAACTAAATCTTATTTTCCTTCCTTGTAGTTTACTAGAACATAAGATCTTAGAAATGGAGGGAAAGCACAAGGAAGAGTTGGACACCTTAAAGGAAGAGAAAGAGAACCTTCAAAGCTTGGTTACTCGTCAGGCATATATAATCCAGGAGCTGGAGAAACAACTAAGCAGAGCTACCACCAATAACAGTGTCCTGCAGAAACAGCAGCTGGAGCTGATGGACACAGTTCACAACCTTGTCAACCTTTGCACTAAAGAAGGTGGTAAGACTTTTTTTCTCCCTTTGGTACCGTAAATCTTTTATTTCATATGCACAAGTAGATAATCAATACTACATTCTACATTGCATTGATTGCTATGTTAAAAAAAAAGAACAGCAGAGCTTTGTTTTTAGAAGCATTCATAGGGTTTTATTGAACATTTTTTCATGTTTCTAACTTCAAAGAATATATTCATAAGCTTAAGTTTGTGAATTCACAATTTCTTTCTAAAAAGAGCTAATTATTTCTTTCTTTGTCTTTTTTGCCTTAGAAAAAAATGTATGATATGATCATGGATGAATATTTGGTATTATAGTGTTAGACACTTAACTATATATGACAGAATATAGCCAATGTTAAGATCAGTTCATAGAGCTAGGGAGAGTTTCAGGTGAATTATCATCTTAAGACTAATAAGCCTTATTTTCTTTTGGAGAAAGCAGGGTAGAAAAGTGTTGCTTGCAGAGAAAAGGAAATAGGCTATTCCCAACTATTATGAGTGAGAAAGGTTCATTGTTATTAAAAGTATTTATTAAGATCAGTTGTGCTTAGTCCTGTGCAGAAAGATACCAGACACTTTCATTATTTAATTCCAGTATGTCATTGTGACAGTAGATATTTTACATTTTTTATATCATTAAAATTTCTGCAACCATTTAACATTGGAAATATCTTCAAGCTTGTATTTCTTTAGAAGACATCTATCTGTCTATCCCTTCTTCCACTCACCAATTAGTGAATGAGTGCCTTTGTGTGCACCTGTCCACTTCAAGCAGGACTTCTCTTGAGCCTCAGTACTCTTTAAAGTGTAGAGATTGGGGTCGTATTCTGTATTTCTACTCTCTAATCATCCTTTTTCTAAATTAAGGTGGAATTTTCAGTGGTGATGTGTGAAAGAGAATGCCACTTATATCAGAAAGCTGTTGTCGTCCTTGAGCTGTGCCTTATGCGACCATCTATGAAATTGTTCAGTGTGCATATGAAGAGGCTCCTTTCACTTAATAATTAATTGAGTCATATGAAAACTCAGCTCAATATCATGCTTTTTGTAGGAATATGATTAGAAAAGATAACTCCATATTAAGTAATCTTGTCTAAAGACATTTCACATTTCTCTTTTTATACTCCATTACCTTGAGTTATATCTTCTTTAGATAACCTAAACAAACCTAATATACTTTTTAAAGTAATAATTTTTAAATAGTGAGTTCCCAGAGCTCCATTTGGGTGTGCTCAGTAATGTGATTGGGAAGGAAAAAACCTGCTAATCAGTCAGAGCCTGCCAAAACCTTGAGTTAGAGTCCACTGGAAGGAAAACATGGTAAGATTTTGCCAGAGAATTTTAATAGAACTCATGAGTATTTAAAAATTAAGTATTAATATGAGACGTATCTATTCTCATATTAAGCTGAATACATTTTGGGAAAGATTGAAAACACATTTTTCTTATCATCCTAAGACTTAAAGTACATAGAGTTGAGTAGTTTTTTTTCCTGATTTTAGAGATGTCAAGCCCTGGTGATTCTCACAGTGCTCATATGTCTGCGTACTTATCATAATTTAACTTCTTTCCTAAGTATTTGTCTGATAAATATATCTTGAAGCCCTTCGAAGAAGAGAGTGTGACTTTAAAATGAAATTTCCTGGCTAGATTTGACGTTTGGGTGCAAACATCTGTTCTATTTAAGAAATATTTATTACAAAGTTATGATGGCAGCCATAATAAACGCTATCCTTAATATTCACTCAGGAAGTGAGAAAAATAACTGTGTCTATTCTATGATCTAACATATCAAAAATACAGTAATAATGACCACGGAGACTGAATTTGTCTGATATGTCAGGCCTCTAGATATCTCTTTGTGTTTTAATGACACAATTTTAAAATAAATTCCAATTTAACTATAGGATTTGGAATCCTGATGCAAGGGAATTACCCAGTTTCCCTATGGTTACTGTGCTCTCATAATCATAGATTTTATTTGCTTCTTGTTAATCTTTTATTTTCTTTAATCTCACAGTTAAGTATTCTAACTAAATAGTTATTTTAGGACTCAAAAGCAACACCAAAATTAAAAGTATTTTTCATAAGATTACTATCAAGATTGTAATTTTTTTTTTTTTTTTAATTTGAGTTGGAGTCTCACTCTGTCATGCAGACTGGAGTGCAGCGACCAGTGCAACCTCGACCTGTTGGGCTCTGGCTATCCTTCTGCCTCACCCTTCCAAGTAGCTAGAACTACAGGCGCGTGCTACCACGCCTGGCTAATTTTTTGATTTATTGTAGAGATGAGGTCTCGCCAAGTTGCCCAGACGGGTCTGGAACCTGCGGGCTCAGGCAATCCACTCACCTCAGCCTCGCAAAGCACGGGATTACAGGCTGAGCCACCGGACCCGGCAAGATTTTAATCTTGTGTATAACTTTATTTTCTCTAAAACCATTTCCTTCAGTTACTGTGAATTTAAAGTTCTAAATGGCTAGTAGCATAATACTGTATTAAATATTAGTTGCTAAAATAAAATATCATTTTATCCTAGTTTTAAATTGCATAAGTGAAATATTTTTCTTTTTTGACAAAAAATTTATTTATCATATGAATTTATTATTTATCAAGGGATTATCTATAAATATTTTGCTTTTAAATACATATATAGACAATATTTAAAAATAAATACACCACAATAATTGCATCAAATTTTCTAGGATGCATGTTTTAAAAGCATAAACAGAGATCTTCCTCAAGATCTTCAAAAACATCATAAGCCGCGTCATAATCTAAAAAAGTAAAAAATGCTAATTGACCCAAAGGTCCCCAGGTTTCAATCCAACTCAGTCGTTTGTGGAAAGAGCCTGAATATAATAACATTGCAAGGTAAGAGAAAAAATTTGTAGTGAGTTGTCTTTGTATTGGCAACTAATTTAACCTTTATGAAGCTGTTTTATCATTTATAAATCAGAAGACTTGTAACCACCATAGGAAAAAATTAAACATCAATATACAAGCATAGAACACAGTGCTGAGGGCACAGTTGACTAACTAAATTTTAGTTCCCTGTTTCTTCTCCAAGGGACAAGATTCAATTTAACATATTTATTAAGTGCTATGTCTAAGCAAAACTTATTTTGCAGAAAATGCCTGAACACAATGCCCTAGAGTGTTTGGTTGTTGACTCTCATCCAAGCAGTTTTTTAAAAACTTATCCTCCATTTTCTTATATCTAAAATGGGATAATAATAGTTATCAAATAGGTATGTAGTGCACTATAAATATATACAACTTTAATTTCTGAAAATTGCCAAAAGAGAGAACTGCAAATGTTCTCACCACAAAGAGAGAGATAATAAATATGTAAACTAGCCTGATTTGATTATTTGACAATGTATGCACATATCAAAACATCACATTTCACCTCATAAATATGCATAATTATTATATGTCAATAAAAATAAGATTAAAATTTTAGAAAGAAATACAGGACCTGTAATAAATAAATACATAGGCACATGAATAAATGTATTAATGAATTTCAAAAAAATTAAAAGAGGCTTGTGTAAAGTAATAGCAGCTGTGTTTATACATAGTAAATGCTCACAAATTGTAGTTGTTTTAATTTAATTCCTTTTAAAGTACTAATAATGCATTAGAGTTATATGATAAAGAACTCCTAAGAAATGTTGGCTTAAAAATGTATTATTTCCCCAAACATTTATTTGGTCCAGAAACTGTAAATCTATCTTTGCAAATAGGGAGTGTTTTTGTTTAGTTTCACAGCATTTTTTTCTACTAAAATATTTGATGTGGTGAGATACATTTAAGCTAAGTACAACTAATACACACATTGTCTAAAATAATTCATCAAATCTTCCTCATCTTGTTCCAAATAGACAATAGTGGTGTCTTAGGCAAATAGTCATTTCAAACTGAATTGCATCCATTTTTAAGACTTCAGGGTAACACATTTATTTTTGTCTAACCTTTGTCTACAAAAATTTGGTCACATTTATTCTTAGAAACATTCTCCACTGAAGAAATATTGCCCTCAGTGTTATCACTGTGTCAAAGCTGAGCTGATTGCTTCATGTTTTTGGCAATTGAAAGCTGCTAAAATTAAATTATTGCTGGAATTAAATAGTATACATTGACAATGGCAAAGAAACAAGGTTTGGAACTCTTTGGGAAAGAATAATCAGGTATTATGACTATCAAACCTTCATTAGCCATCTGTGTAAAATGGTGACTAAACGTTATCACATATTGAACATTGAACACACATGGGGTGAACATCATAATATGTAATTGAGAATTTAAACATTGACAAAGCAGGCAAAGAGGAAGAAGATAAAATACAAAACTGAAACAGTATTAGGCTGTACCATAAAGTTACACAGGCTGACTGTCTTATACTGTTCAAATCAACTTGGAGCAAAGTTTTACTACACCAAGATGTGATTTATAAGCTTATACACTCATTCAAAACATAGTTTTGCAACAACTGTTTTGTTTCAATCTCTCTTCTAGGGGATAAGGATGTTTATTCATTTTTATTTGACAAATATTTGTTAAGTTCCTATGCTGTGCCAGATATTGTTTAGAGACCACTAAGAACAAGAAAAGATGTATTTCAGTCTGTGACTTCAAGGAACCCCGAGTTTGTTAGGGAGACACAAAGGTAAAGAAACAATTATTTCCTATAATTGCTTGCTAGAGGTGAGCTCAGGAAAGCACCCAAAAAGGAATACTAAAATCACGGCAGAGACAGAAGGATAAGGGCAGAATTCAGCATCGGTAAAATCTTCTTGAGAATTTTATTGCACATTGAATATGACTCCAACTTGCTTAAGCTTTATGTGTGTTAACCTAATTCTCACGACAACAGTATGAGGGCACTACTGTCTTGCACCACTGTATGACCTTCAAAGAGAACTTGAGAATTTTACTAAGGTTACATAGCTGGACAATGTTTATCTAGAATTAAAACATAGACAAGTTAGTAGTAATGGGGAAATAATGACTGAGTCTTCGAAATGAAGAAAGTGGGGACACTTCAGAGAGTGCAAGTAACATGTATATTTGCCAGGAGTCATGAGAGCAGGCCATAGCCTAAATCTCACAGTCAAGGCCAAGAGGACAGTGAAAGATGAGGTAGAGAAACTGAGGGACATCAAGAATCTTTTCCCTGAAAGCAATGAGTAGTTATTGTCTATATATAAAGATGATGGTGACATTTGCACTCAGAAAAATTTCCCCATGGAAAATATAGGAAGAATGTACTGGAATGTTGAGAAACCTGGAAGGAGGAGGACCAGATGAGTTTTTTTGCCATTGTTATAATATAAGCAAATATTTAGCACAAGTCAGTCTTCTGAGCATCTTTACACATATTTACTCACTTAATTCTGACAACAAAGCTATGGCATAGGTGCTGTTATTAACCTCATATGAAAGATAAAAAGGGTAAACACAGAGAGGTGAATGATGTTTAAATATCACACAGCTAGCAAGTGAACAAGATGAGATTTGAACTCAGGGAATCTGGTTCTGAGGACTGTACATTATCATTATACTAGCAATACGTTGAGAAAGGAAAGTAGAGTTGATCGCTTTTGCCAGGTTCTCAAAGAAAGAAATAATTACGCCAAGATCAAACAAATGGAAAGGTAAGTGGAAGAAATTTGTAAAAATAGAAAAATTAGAATCAATAAGAAATAATGACACCCTAGACGTAAAATCAAATACAAATTCCAAATTTCTGTGTTAAATAACTGAGGGAGTATTGATTATATACATGTGTATATATATTTTCACATGTATATATATATTTATATATATATATATATATATATACACATGTATATACATATATATTTAATCAGCAATATGGAGGAGAAGTAGGGTCAAGGGGGGAAAGATAAGGAGTTAATTCTGAACATTTTGACTGAGGTGCCAGTGGGACTGAGTCTGACTGGTAGAGAATTAGGAAACTGAAAATCAGGAGAAAATTCTGGATGATCACATAGATTGATGTGACCTTAGAGCGAACAAGTGGTAAAGTCATGGAAGGTACATAAAATGCAACGACTCTTATGCATTAGAGGGTCACAAATTCATTAGAAAATCTGATACAGGCTGGGCTTGGTGACTCAGTCTGTAAGCCCAGCACTCTGGGAGGCCGAGGTGAATGGATTGCCTGAGCCTGTGGGTTCAAGACCCACCTGGGCAACTTGACGAGACCTTGTCTCTACAATAAATTAAAAAGTAGCTGGATGCGGTAGTGCGCGCCTATAGTTCCAGCTACTTGGAAGGCTAAGGCGGAAGGATCACAGGAGCCCAGCAGTTTGTGGTTGCAGTGACCGGGAGTGTGCCACTGCACTCCAGTCTGGGCAAACTGAGTGAGACTCCAACTCAAAAAAAAAGAAAAAGAAAATCTGAAACAAACTATTATCTTTTTCCTTCTCAAGTTCGCCAATCCCATGATGCAAGCAAGCATACCGGCATACACGTTTGTGTGGAATTTCACAGAAATTATATTACAAGGTTATAAGCCCATTGTATGAAATAATAAGAGTGTAAAATCAAACACAAAAATGTGGTGTTCTTTAAGGGACAGTTTAAAAACAGAATATCAAAAGAAATACAGAGTTAAGGGGAAAAGCAGTAGTCAGCAGTGTTATGGAAGAGAAAAAAAACTATTATAAAAGATATTCTTTTCAGTGGTAAGTAAGCATACCAGTCAAATTTTAAAAAGTGTGAGTGAATTTTGAGACTGGAGTATGACCTTCTCAATGCAGATTTTTGGTAAACTGCATGACTCAATTGCATATATTAAAGACCAAAACAAGTGAGAGAAATAAAAAACAAGAATCATTGTGTGCCTACATTCAATAAACTTGAAGGACAGAAAACAATTTTAGGTATGGAAGCATACAGAGTAGAGGAAAGGTAAATATAAATATGAAAAGACAGGAACATGTTTATATACTTCATTTCCTATTAGGAAGTACAAATTTCAACTCATAGGAGAGTCTCATAAAATTCTTTTTTAAATTTTTTTCAGTCATCTGAAAGATACAATTACATACTAAACGTTTTTAAGTAACTACATTATTTGGGCTAAAGTGTCTTTCCCAGAAGCTGATTGCTATGGTATGGAACATTTCATCATATTTTTGGTCCTTTGGCCATCTTAAAGGCGGGAATGAGGCATTTGCTTCCTCCCCAGTACTGAGAAGTCATTTGACTTGGTTCTCAGAATAATTCTACCATCTGAAGGAAATTTACCTCCCGTGCAAGGTCTACTGAGCTTGTGAATAAATCATTCAGTTAAGGGATGAAATAATTTGAACTGTGAGTCTCTTGAGTTAAGAATGACTTTAAAAACATCACAAATGATAGGAGGAAATTAAATTTTTTGAATGTCCCTCATATAAACATTGATAAAAGTAGAAAATATCAATTTCATTGACTGAGTAAAATGTTTTGGTTTTCATTGACTACTTGTAATGCACAATTTAACATTAGGTAGAAAGAGAAACAAAAATACAGGAAGTCATCTGCTGAACACCACAGTGAGTACTGTTTCCATTTAATGAGGGAAATGCTTTATCTTGACAGAAAATTATATGTCAAACATTTGCAATTCCTTAAAATGAACCACACTATCTAGCACTTCCTTTCATAAAACTCAATGGCTTAACGCAAAAGTGACAGTTTATTTTTGGAAATGGTGTGCTTCTCTTTTTTGATGGAGCATGTTATCTCCTTAAAAAGTCGTAATTTCTGTAAAACAAAAAATTGTGTGAATAGTGAATAGCCAAACTGATGATAACAAAATAAAAAATAATATAGTCCTTGACCTCTCCCATGAACTATTTCTAAACCACATCTTTTGGGGGAGATTTGAAATTTTGTGGTTAATTCTCTTTTGAAATTAGAGTTTCATCTTCAGAAACAAGATGAACTATCTGAAAGGGATATCTCCTGGTTCCAGCTGGGCCTGGAAGTTACCAGGGTTAAAGGCCACCAGAAAACAGTGTTTCCTTGATGTTCCAACATTGCTATGAGCAAACTCCATCGCTTCTTTCCTTATGTTTTCATAGCCTTGCCTGGCTAAGGCAAAGAAGCACAAATAGTTTGAATAGACTATCAACTAAGTCATTTCCTGGACTCAACCACACTCAAGTCAAGTTCAACAGACATTTTCCAAATTCATGGACAAGAAGGATCAGGGGACATTTGTTACCAATTCTGGTACTTTGCAAAGAATCAAATGACACCTATAATTATTCTGAGAGAGAGTTAAGAAAAAAAGTTGTGTTAACATCATTCAATAGGTATGCATCACACCAACTATAGAAAGGAAACCTCAAAAAATTTCTAAAATTTTAAGAAGAGAAAAAAAGGAGCTAAGAGTCAAATGTTGCAGCTATACATTTAGTCTTAAATGAGTATTAAAAAATACTTATTTTTAGCATAAGATTTTTCTAAAGTTCAGTTGCCAAGAAACTTTAAAAGTAGTGATATAACATTTATGGGGGAGGGGGCACATGACATCAAAAAGGAACCTGATCTCAAATCTGGCAAAGTGGGGACCAAAGAGAGGCCCAAACTTTACCGGTACAATATCCACTTGTATACCTAATCCTAAATTGTACCCCACAGCTTTAAAATAAAATATTTTAAAAATTTATAGAATTCTATAATAGCACATAATTTGTTTTAAATTAAAGAATACCAGCATCATAACTAATTTTAAGTACACTGGAATCTCATCCTAGTATTAGCTTGGTATTTACATTCTGAGTAGGATTATCTTGGATAAGGAGCCTTATTAATATGTTGCCTACCAAGAACAGCTCATCTTTTTATTTATTTATTTATTTAATTTTCCCTCTTTTTTCCCCTCTTTTAATTTTATGTAAAATTGTGGGGTACAATTCAGGGCTGGGTATACAATTATTCACCATGCAGTTACCCTTATCAATGAGATGTGCCCCCCCCCTTCCCCAGTCAGATATCGACTACTGTCAATCGCACATCCCCACCCCAGCTCATCTTTTTAATGGCTACATGAAGAAGTCAAATTATTAAATGTAATATCAATTAAGTCAAACCCTGATTAATACATGTATTTATCATGTCTTTGAAAGTACTGACAATTATTTTTAGATGTGAATATTGTTTTCACAACTAGCATGAGTTCCTTTAGAATAGTGAATTTGCATTTTGGGTTTTAATTTTAAGTAGAAATTTGGTTCTAAAGGGAGATTTTTGCCACTTTTAGGCCAAACCTAATATCAGCCATAAGTATTCCTTCAACTAGGACTTAGATTGAGATGGTTTCCTCTCCAGTATCTTGGAGTAGCTATGATATAGCCACCTAGAAGGCAAGGCAGAAGCAGGAATCATGACATCTGAGTTCCAGTCCCATCTCTGCTGACAGGTTGCTTAACACAGGTTGCTTAACACACTCTTTAGAGTTTGCCTGGTATCCTAGACAAGCCCACACACTTTATGATTAATATCAATCATTCCAATTTCCTCTCTAGGTTTGGTATCACTCCCAATGGCTGTGGAAGCCCCAGGTTCAGAGTAAAAACCCCATGTAGACAGGGATGGTAGTTAAGCACAGTTCTTCAAGTATGCTATATCTCCAAAGTAATACTCAAAGTGACATACCTATGTGACTGTCAGCCCTTGATACTAAAAACTTTAAAGTGAAAATTTTTTTAACACATTTTTTATTTTAAAATTGTGGGGTACAGTTAAGGGTTAGGTATACAAATATGCATTGTGCAGTTACCCTTGTTGATGAGATGTGCTCCCCCCGTCCCCAGACAGATATTGACTACCGTTAATCCCACCTCCCTTCCCCTCCCTGCCCCCCCATAGTTTCCTGCCACTGTCAATCTAAAGTGAAATTTTTATGTGTGTCAGTTTTCAAAAGCATATAGCAACTACTTCTTATGTCTACAACATTGCCCAAGGACTTTCATTCCATTTTTAATGGCTTTTGCTGAAATCAATTATTTGTCTACTCGTAACAGGGCATAAAAGATGCCCTTTAAGCTTTCCCACATGCTTGGGAAATCTTTTGTACAAATCCAATATATTCCAGCCATGCTTAAAAAATTAGATGGGAAATTCACACACATGAAACACCTGCAATATCTTTGTTAATCAAATGATCTCTGAATAAACAGTAAAGGTCATTTGGAATTTATAACTGCCCAACAGGATGACCAAAGGGAAAACACAGAAATTAATTTTATGAAAAATGAATGATGATTTGATTAATCAAGTATTCTTTTTTCCATTCTTGGTTATTTTAAGTAGCAACGGGCATTGAATGTACATTGCTATACACGTAAGAGTCATTTCACATTAGAGGTGAGTTGCAAAATTTGTTTAAATGTACTAATCAAACTACATTAGGAATACGTAGAATTAATTAATTTTTTATTAGAATTCCACATTTAAAAAGTATCTCAAAACTAGAGACCCACCTATGGCCCAGGATGCTTGACCATGAAGACTGGACAGTTTATGTAGTGTTTGTATATCTCAATATTATTAAAACTTTGTATCCCTGCAATTATACATCATAGGCAATGCATTCTTCAGATAATTAAAATATATCTTTTTAAAGTAGTAAAATCTTAAGAGAATTAAAAATATTGTGATGATAAATTCTTTGCATTTTTCATCCCCTTCTTCCTTTTTCAGAAGAGAAGGTTAAATAAAATTGAGGCTTTAAAAAATAAAACTAATTATTATCAACATGAATTAATTTTTACCATAATACCATAGTTCCTTTGGGAAAGTGTATAATTTGTCTCCTTTATATTATGTAACACCCAACCTTATTATTTATAAATTGTGCTGCCTTTTAAAATGTACTGGTTTTTCCTGATACACACACGAACTTTCAATTAAAAACTTCCTTTTGTCTTTATGCCGGATACTAGAAGATGAACATGAACACACATATACATACACCCGCTCTCACCTTCCCACCAACCTTCTTCTTCTTTCTTGTCATTTCTACCTTTATACTTTTTCCATACATCCTGCTTCCCATCCTGTACCCATTCAGAATTAAGGCTTGTCCTGAATCACTCAGGACTCTAGGTGTGACTTAGCTGAGATAAGCATTGCTAGGGACTCTGTGACTGGAGTTCTATTTGGATTTGACATTACTCCAAAGGCCAATAATAAATAGTTAAGGTTCTCAGCTTTATAACCAGAGGGTTTTACTATTTGAAAGTTATGGTGAAGTTAGATAGCATTTCCGAGCTTCAGCTTCCTCATATAAAACAATATATTAATCCACCTCATAAGATGTTCATGAGGTTAATGAATAAAGCATGTAAAACATAGTTGGCACACAAAATTCAGAGTTTAGCACATAGTGAGTTTTTAATGAATGCTAATGGATTTTATTATGATTATTATGGTTCTACCAAGAAAATGACAGTTCAAAATTTATGGATTATGTATAAAATATGTACATATAAAGAATGTAAATGAGTAAAACAGTTCTTTTTTTCAAAAAAACATGTTAATAAATAATGTCAGTAGATAAATGATGTTCAAATGTTCTCTTATACCGGCATCGGAGAGATTTTGGGAAAAAGGATGGTAACTTTTTTTTTTTTTTTAAAAAGAACTCTTTCAGCTACTTAACAAAAGGTTTCAAATTAAGGGTATTTACGAATAGAATATATGTGTTTGCTATATTGTCACAAACACACACACACATATAAAACCATACACAATTGCAATTTCTATAGATTCAAAAGTCACGCTGAGATATCAGTCCACAGATGTTAAGAATTGCATTGCACATGTTTTATATAAGAAAAAATTCCAACCTTGAAACTTTCCACTTACAAACAGAAAGCTTGTATGTACTGTGTAACTATACATATTTGTATATGTATTTACAGGTTCATTGGTAATTCTCCCTTACCCTTATAAGCACCCACAAAATATTGAAACTTGGACTGCTTGGAAATATTTTAATTTTTCCACATCCTTGAAATGCAAAATATTACATTTTCCACTTCTAAAAGTGCTTTCAAAGAAATTAGGACTCTAGGGAGTGTCTTCAAAATGATCTTTTCAGGATGTGTCCACACACCTGGCTGAAGAGAACAAAATATAATCGATCAATTGTTTGCTTGTTTGTATCTTGTTCAGCTGTGCTGTTTTACTCTTCCATATGTTTAGTTAACTTTAGTGACCTTTTGTGTTGAAATCACAGATTTGGGGTCAATTCCTAATGCTATGATCTCCCTGATGATAATGGCCCAAAGAATTCCACAAGGACCATCCTTGAACAAATAACCTGGTTTACATGTATTTTGAGGTTTGCTAAATACAGGAAAAATATGAACCATTAACCACACTTCAGGTTTAAACAGAATGTTAGAATAATTGATTCCCTTACAGCAACATAATGAAAATCCAATGAAAATCCCTTACAGCAACTTATTAGGAAATTAATAGGAATAAGAACTTTGGCCTTTTACATTGCCTCTGGTAACAAGGCTAATTGTTTTCTGGGTTATCTGCTAGCATTGCTGAGATTCAGAATCACTAACTTCACATTCCAGGAAGTTTTCTCTTGTGGGTTCATGTGAAGTGAAATGACCCTCTGCCTCAACTTTCATGGTCCTTCCCTAAAGTCAGCCTGGTGGCAGATGCACTGTCTGGATTGAAATTGGTTAAGCAAATGAAGGAAAGAGAAGGATGAAGTCAACAGCTCTGGCATCAGGGTCTCAGATTGCTTATGACTGAATGTTGGCTGGTGAAAGACAGACACACACCTGCTTGTGTCCCTATTATTTGCCTTTAGATGACAAAGATTTGGTCGCACAGATAAGACTTAACGAAAAGAATGAATAATGATTCCTTCCTAAGACATTCTGGGTGTATTTGCCGATATTGGTGTGGGTGAAGGCTTTGAAATGACATACCAGGCTCTTAAAATTTAGCTCAGATAACCTTTTGTATATGTTTTATTCTTTCAAATGTTATCACTTCCAGGCATCTGTCACAGAGTCCACCTGGCAGATGGAGTATGTTCTTTTCATATGTTACCCATGTACTTGATACACACCTCTAACAATTGTCTGCATCTGCAGCGCTTTCTCTCTCTGTCTGTCTCTCTCTGTCTGTCTGTCTGTCTCTCTCTCTCTCTCTCTCTCTCTCTCTCCCTGTTGCTATATTGAAACTGGTAACACTACAGTCTTATAAGCTATTGCCAGGCCTCTTGTGAGCAGGTAGATTGCCAAGAAAAAACGGGCCAAGAAAAATATAAAGAAACCAATTTCTGTTCACATTGTTTGAAATATGATCATACTTTACCTAAAATTCTATCCTGAATTGTTCAATTATATAATCGAATACATTATATTTTCACTTAGGCTACCTTGAATTGAGTTTTTCCCTATCATGAAAATTACTAGTCATGAATATAGCCATCATGAGCTATCATGGAAAACCTCCTAATCACGGGTCTCCCATCAGGTTGTGATCACATTAAGGGCAGGTTTAGGTTATCTTATGTCTGACTAGGAAAAGTCTTACAAATAATTTGTGTTCAGTCAATATTTATTGAATTAATTAATGTAAAGTAGATTGAATTAAGAGGGGACAAGTGAGAGACCAGTGGAAAAACCTCAAATTGTCTTATATTTACACTTTCATTAATGTTCTACCCAATAGACAGATAGAATTATGGATCTGGAGATCAAGAGAAAGGAGAATACTTAGTGTTTAAAGATGCTTATGTGTCTTGGAAATCTTCTGTGAAGTAGTTTGAAACCATGATAGTTTGTACAATGAGCAAATGTATAAGGAACAGAGATCCAAGAATGGAATCTTAGTGAATATCTACATAGTAGGTAAGGCAGGAATAGAAATCAATAAAGATGAAAGAGAAAAGACAATTAAAGAAGTGAAAAAAGGACGAGTAGAGGTCAACCCAAAAGGTGAGAGGAAAGATTGACAATGACAATTTCTGTAACGTAGAGGAAGGGAGTGGAGGGAACATATCAAATGACTGTGATCTTCAGAGTAAGCCATAAAGGTCATTTATAAAGAGTGAGAGAGGGTAGGAGTGGAATTTTGTCTTGAAAAAAAATTGAAAGATTTTCAATACACTCTGCAGGAACTGTAACAGAAAGTCTATTATAAATGATGAAGTGTTTGCTGTCTAGAAGTGGGGTGAGAAAGTGAATGAGCAACTGTCCCAGCATCAGAATTTACCTATACAAAAATGAGCTGATGAAACAACAGTGGATGTAGAGTGTCATAAGTGTCACCTGAACCATTATTAAATGACTGACTCTGAGTTTGAGACTAGAAAGCGATCAATAGGAATTATGGGGATCTAGATTCTCAAGTAAAGACAAACTCAGGAATTAAACAATAAGAGAGGAAAAGATGAGGATGTGATCATAGAAGGGACCTTAGCTATAAAGAGCAATGGAGGCATGAATTAATGCTTTCAAATCTGCCTATTATTATGAAAAACATAAACCACTTCGAGATATAGATAGAGCTCTCTTCTCAGGTCTCCAGATCCAACTTCAGATCCAACTTTGTGCAATTGATACTTATTTTATCTTCTACCACTAAGTTTTTGGTATCTGTCTCTTATTTACCACACTTTCCTCCAGGTTCTATCTTCTATCTAATCAAATCGCAAGACTAAAAAAAATTATTACTAGTGCTGACACTTGCAATGTTCAATAACTTAATTAATGTTATTGTACTTTCTATGTTTTAAAAGGTCTCCAATATGTCCAGTTTTACAAAATCTATGCATGAAATTGAACTTCAAAAATCTCCAGTCTTAAAAAAGATAACAGGCCTGTAAAAGTTATGAGATTAAAACCTCAACAGTCAACATGTTGATATATGTCTCATACATCATGTCATCTGAATGTTAGCCTTAAATTTTAACTATTTAGGTAAAGCTTACAATATTCAGCAATACTATATTACTTGTTTGTTTTTAGATTTAAACAATGGTATAATCTGATTATAGCCAATGAATGAAATTGACCAATTAACAAATTTGACAAGTTCAACATCATCCTAAATATAACCAGTCAACTGAAACTGCCCTGGGTGATCCAGTTAGCTACAATGTTTGAATATGAAGGTGGAAGACAGCATCATTCACCACTCTATAGACTGTATTGGTTGGCCTTCCACACTCTGCTGGTGTCCCCTTCTTAAGAAGAAATAATAATATAATGTTGCTGTTAATAATGTTATTTTCATTACCAACACCCCAATAGCTACCATTTTTTGAGTACTTACTATGATTCACTCATTTTTCTGTGTTATGTAATTCAAATACTTACTTCAGAGATATTTATTTATCTGTAGTAGAGAGGAGGTCTTGCCAAGTTGCCCAGGCTGGTTTTGACCCCTGGGCTCTCTTACCTTCACTTCCCAAAGTTCTGGGATTACAGGTGTGAGCACTGCGCCCAGCTCCTCAGAGATATTTGTAACTATCCTAACTTGTAGATTAAAAAAAACAAGAGCTTATGATCAGCCTAACCTTACAAAGGGAATCTTCTTCAAGCCATAATATATAATAAAAATACCCAAGACAAGTTTTGGGTTAAGCTTTTAAGTTGATTTTAAGTGTGTTAATACTCTAAAATATAACCTGAATCAAACTTCCAGGCATATATTTGCTAATTAATAAGTAATTTATTTATTTATTTACTTATTTTTTTCTTTTTGAATTGGAGTCTTACTCTGTCACCCAGGCTGGAGTGCAATAGCACACTCATGGCCGCCCCAGCGTCAACCTGCTGGGCTCCAGCAATCCTTCCACCTCAGCCTTCCAAGTAGCCAGAACTACAGGTTCACGCTACCACACTGGGCTATTGTTTTTGATTTATTGTAGAGACAAGGTGTTGCCAAGTTGCCCGGGTGGTCTCAAATCCATGGATTAATATGCAATTTAAAACAAGCAATTTAATTTTCTGGAAAGAAAGACTATTTATTTTGAAAAGAATATAAGTATTTCAATTTTTCAAAAATACCAAATTAAATTTCTAGAAAATAAAATATCTGTCAGATGTGTTGCCATCACAACAAAAAATCCATAGTAAAACCATAATACTCTCTGTAGTTTTTTATTGTAAAATTCTCAAACCATTTTCTCAAGTATAGAATTTGCATTCATGGTTTTGGCAACAAATTTTAGTTAGTTAGCTTTGACAAAAATAAGATAATGTTCAACTTGTCCTTTCTTCTCTGTTACTGAAAATGTGTGTTTGGCTTACCTCTTTCCACACATTTCCTCAACACATGCCTTCCCGAGATGGAAAAGAGAAGGGGAGGAGAGGTGGCTGCCAAGTGAGAAGGGAATGTGTCTTACATAACTAAAAAGGGGCTAGAGGAAGTGGCATATACAGCAAAAGAATGTTCTTCTTAGATAAAGGACTATCTCCATCTCTTATCCAAAAAAGAAAAATGGGTTTACCATTCAGTTTCCGTTGACCATATCTTCCAGTGTTTTGCCTCTTCTCAAAGGATCATAACTTTTAGTAGGTGTTTTTTTTGCATTTATTTTTGGGGGCATCTAACTCAGTTATTTTCGACTTTTCAAAGAAGAAAAAATCTAGCATTTAGAATTTAGGCATTTGTTTGTTTGTTTGTTTTAAAAAATAGTATTTCATGACGTTTAAATAAATACACATCAGTGAACTGTATCAATACTTCTGAAAATAATATCTTTATAAAATCCAATAAAGATATAAAATCCATTGTCATACCCAATGTCATTAAAATAAGCATTTATATAAATTTCCTAAATGATTATTTGCATATATTCTGTATAATACTTCTTTACTATCATATGAACCTATAGCCCTCTAATCAGTGTATTTATTCTGTGTTGAAATTACAGTGGAGATGGTGGTATTCTGAAGTAATTATTAATATTTAAAACTATTAGTGTAGACATGAGCTATATAGGAAACCATAATATTATTGCATGTTTTAGTACTATTTTGTTGTGGCAACATATCTGACATAAATATATCATTTTCTTGAATTATAATTCATTATCTTTAAAAACTTGAATCATTTATATTGAGATACTAATTTTTTCCACAAAGATTAGCCTTCTTATTACCTATATTAGTAAACATAAGGAAACTAAAATTTAAGTCAAGCTATTGTTTTAGATTTTTATAGGACTTAAAATCAATTTGAAAGCATTGATTTATAGTTTGTGTTTGGTATTTTTGTTATAAGAGACCATTATAACTTAAGGTTATTCAAAGGAGATATTTATTAAGTTACAGAAAACTTTAAGGTCAATATTACAAAATATTATTAATTGTAACTTCTAGAAAAAAGTTTAAAATAAACCAATATTAAAATAATATATAATAAAGTACTAAATCATAAATATTTTATAAATATAACACATATATCTATAACTAGGAACTATTAAATGTGAGTCATTTTGTATTTTTATTTCATTAATAAGAACTTAATAGTGAATAAAACTAGTAGATAATGTAATGTTCTTTTCAGTAGGGACCATTTCTAACTAAATTTCCTGTCTTAATTTCACTCTATATTTTGCTGTGACTCTTCCCCATATATAACTTAATTTCAAAGTTTTTTGTTGTTGCTGTTCTTTTATTTGTATATTATCTCCCTAATGGTTTAACTTCAGGACATTAAATATAAAACACAGTTCAGTTACATTTTCATTCTAGGTAGTTAAATTGGGTCATAGACTCTCTTCTACATTCCAAATCTAATTATTTAAAGAGATTTTTGTTTGGTGGTTTAGTGAAAATTTCTAGAAGCTCTTTAAGCTCAAGCCACAATAAAAGCCTACTACCTACTTTAAATATTTTAAACTTCTATATTGCAATTTTGTGTTTGAATTTATCTTCGTCTCCTCTTCAAAAAGTGTTTTAGCATTTTTTTTTTTTAGATTTTCCTATGAAATGTGGGTAAGAATATCTTAGAAAATTTGCAGGAAACATGGACATAATTGCTACCACTTAAAGTTATTATATGACCAGTTTATTTGTTACTTGAACTGATGTTTGAACAAAAATATATACAGAAAAATAAGAATTAAGAAAGTAAGTAAAATATAAAAATTCAGTTAGAAATTGCTCCTCAGTTTTTTTTGTTCACTTTTTATTTTGTAAGCTACTTCAAAATCCAGTATTGTCTTTGTGGTTGGTTCTTCAGTAAATGAAATACTGACATTTGTGTGGAGAAAATGAAGACATGCTTAGCTATGCTTGGAGTTCATTTAGGTACTAATGATACTGATATTCTTATTCATATATTGCAATCCTTTTTTTTTTTTTTTTTGCAGTTTTACTAAAGGGAGGAAAAAGAGAGGAAGAGAAACCATTTAGAGACTGTGCAGATGTATATCAAGCTGGTTTTAATAAAAGTGGAATCTACACTATTTATATTAATAATATGCCAGAACCCAAAAAGGTAAAACCAGAAGTGTTTGTTTACGAGATGTAAACCAGATCCTAGTTCAATTGCTGGATAATCAGATTGATTTGTGAGCTTGGTAAACTTGAAATATGTATATATGCCTGAGCTCTTTTCTCCCTGAGGTACTCTGTTTAACAGATCTGCAAAAGATGAAAATCCTATTGTATATACATCCCCTAGTCCCCATACCTTTTCTTTCACACAAATATTTCCATTTATTCTCTGCTATTCCTAGGATGTCCTGTTACACATAAGTGTTTGCCTGGTACAAATTATGTGTGGAGGCCACATCTACCTGGAGTGTATAGGGAAGAGTTAGGATCATCTTCCAAAGTTCATAGAACCCCCAGGACACACATCATCCACAGTCCAAATACTGCGGAGAGGGAACAGGGGCACATAGCTAATTGCAGATTTACTGCTCCTGCTAGGATGAGAGAAACACTTCCTATCTTAATTCATAATCTCGAAAAGATTTACTTTTCATATTTACATAAAAGAGTGAATTGAAGAATCAGATTCATCAGTATATTGGACAGGACCCAAAGTTATCTTTGATGTGAGCAAGCACTGTCTTCCTGCCATAGCATCTCCTTTATATACTTCCTTATTAAATCATTCATTCATCCATGCTTTCATTCAGTACAATTAAATGGATGCATGCATTTGTCAGTCTCTGGCCAGGGACATAAGTATGGGTCAAACAGTTCCCAGTGTAATGGTGAAGACAGACAATTGCACATATAGTTATAAAATTCTGTAGAAGTGAAGCAATAAAGACAATTTATCTGAAGCAGAGTATATAGGGGTGCTTTGAGGCAAGACTGCCCAAGAGCGTAAAAGGAGAGGCCAGAGCCCTGCTCTTCAGTATGAGTAAGCTTTAGCTACGTGACTGAGGTCCCAAAGGACCTCATGTCCTTGCAGGATAGAACCGCTTTCCTCTACTCATTGCCCCACCTAAATTACCTATCTTATGCCCTCATTTCCCCTGGATCTTGTTCAAATATTTTTGGAAGGTTTCTTCTGATTCTCTCAGGCAACTTTGCCTGATTTCTCACTACCAGAGTTCTAAAAGGCAGGGACTTTACTTTTCATCTTTGATGTCCTGGGACCTAGCATAGTTTCTGGCACATAGTAGGTCCTCAACAACTATATGCTGGGATGAATAAATAACCTGCTAATAATAATGTCAGCACTTCTTTGTAGCATGTAGTAAATCTAACTTATTTAGTCTTTCTGATAGCTTTAATAGGTAAATAAATTAATCTTGCAGACCAACTTGCTAGATGTCACATAATTGTCAAGATAGGGAGTCTGGATTCTAGTTCAACTCTGATCTTATTTACTTCCTTTTCTACCACTGTCCTGTCTCTTGTGATTTCAGTAAGAACTAGTGCTTTTAGTTGTTCATATTTTTTTTCACTTTTCTGAGACAAAATACTTTTTCCTCAAAAGAGGTCTTCAGTATCATCCACAAGATGGGAAAGGCTACTGGCGGAGTGAGCAGAGGTGGGAGAAAAGGTGGCAAGAGCAGTTCTATATGTTGAAACCTCATCATATACATTCAGGGAAGTTGATACCTCAGAGAAGTAGGGTTTTGCCTGTTTTTCATATGGGCTTCTGTGCATTATGGGTTTTCATTGTGAGCCCTGTGAATAAACTGCTCTGTGAGTTATAAAAGCAAACAAACATACAAAAAGCTCTGGAGACACAATGGCAAATCTGAGGTGAGGCATCAAGGTGAAAATTGTAAAGAGAATATCTGACTTTTGGATGTCCAAAAACTATATATAAACTTAAATTCAGTTCACACACACACACACACACACACACACACACACACACACACAATACACATGGTATATAAAATGTGAGGCGTGTCTTGGTGGAGGGGATGAAGCTAAAATATATACTCTGTCATTTTACCTACTTTACTGCCTAAGACCTGAAACAACTTCTAAATTATTGTCAGTTCCACTATAGCTTATAGCTTGACTATAAAACAAAGTAACTAAAACTAATTATTGATCTTCCGTTTAGTCTCCTAATGATTCTGTGATATGAGTATAAAAATTTTTTAAATTCTGAATTTTTCAAATTTAAAATACTTACATTTTTAGAATGTTTTCACTTCATCCCCCGTGAAAAACATGCAGCCTTTGAAGAAGGGGGCAGTACAAATAAAGTTTTGATCATTCCATTAACTTGAATTCATTTATAACCACAGTCAACCACACTCATTTATAACCACACTTCAACATCAGTTGAAGATGTTTGGAAATACAGATGTTGCACAGGCTATCTGCAAAATCACTGCTCTTGTTAAGGTGGAGAAAAATAATCCATCTCAATTCATAATCTTGAATAGATTTGCTTTTCACATTTATATAACACAGAGTTTTGAAGGATCCAAGTTACTCATTCTGTGACTGCCTCTTGGTTTGGTTTCATCAGGAGAGCAAGATTGAAACTTACACGTCCATAAAATGGTGGATTTTGCATATTATGGAGGTTTAGGGTTGTTCTTGAATAAATAAAATCTAAAATGTTAAATTCACAAATGTCAAATAATCTGCTGGGTTAAACTTCTGAAATTTGCATGTCAGAAGAAATTATAGCCTGAGCAGATTAGAAGTGGTATCAGTACATACCTGTAAGAAACAAATTTTATCACTGTAGAAATGCCCCTGATGGCTTTTCAGAGAGAAGGTGACACATCATCTGGTCAGGACTGTCATTAGATGTACTTTAATTCGAATAGTAGCAGAGTGTGGAAAAAAGGGGAAGGCTTCTTGGGCCTTCTTCTGGACATAGGTTTTACGGTATTGTTTCATTCTATGATCACAGATTCTCTTACAAGTATTAATACTGTTCTATAATGGAAACAAACACTCCAGACCGTCTTATATAAACTGTTTTGTTGACAACAAATTTTTAAACATTCCTTATTATAATCACATAGACAGGATTTGTTAGAACAAATATCATATGAATTTCTTCAAAGTAATTTAGAAGCTGATGAATACACTAGTTCAAATGTGTTGAGCACTTACAGTTTGCCAGGTCCTCTACTAAGCACTTTATGCATAATATACTCATTTGCTTACTTTTTCAACAACCCTGTGAGAGAGGTGCTCATATTATCTCTATGTTAGATAACTAACTTGTTCATACGAAATTGTTAGTAAATACTGAACACTGACTTTAAAATAAAAGACTAGACTGTCCCCTGTTAACCAGAGTGATAGGCATGGTCATAATTTATATTAGTGATGATTGAAGTGGCACCATTCATAATTTTTGAATATAAGCCTATTACCTGGTGGGACAGTAAACATGTGTGTGACATGTGAGTAACACAGGCAAGGGTATATTATTACAAAATTAGGTAAATTGATTCATGTTCTCATTATAACTCACCATACTTCCACCTTCCTATAATTTTAGGTTTCTAATATGTCAGTCCTATAAAAAGTGCTGAAAAATTCCTCTTTAGGACTTTCACCCTTCTAAGTACACTGGTGCATTGTGGTTAGAAAGTTTAGTGCTACTTTTGGATATGCTTAGTAAAAGCTTTGTTCATTGTAATGTTTCCAGAAGTTCTGGCCAGGACAAAAACTCAAGGCAAACTATATAAAAACAAAACAAAACAAAATAGCCAGCTATGTATGGTAGGAACCAATCAACAAGATAGGGTTATTTAATACACGTTAAGGAGACTATTAACAGAGATTATTCATTTTTCAGTCAGAGTGAAAGTTGCAAGTATAAGAGAATTGTTATATGGTAATTGTTGCCTGACATTGCTGCGTGCCAAAAAGAAAAGTCTACAAAAAGTTAGAGAAGTGTTATCTATTCAAATGTGAAAGCCAAAGGTGATTTTCTTAGAGTGTTTAATTTTTCAAGCAGATAGAAAATTAGAATCAGGTCATCTATATACTTCTTTTTTTGCTTTTTTATTACTAGGGGCTTGTGGTTGTTTTCTTCTCTGAATTCCATTTAATGCATAGCGGTTAAGAGACAAGGTTTTTTCCTTTCATTTCATAAATTTCCAAAATCAAATGTCCTGTAGCCAGTTTAGTTTCATTCAAAAACAAGTCATTAAATCATAACTCTGCTTATTGTAAAATATAAAAAAAATTTGTTTATGAATTCATAATACCTCTAATTCTTGGAAAAGGACTATAACAAATAGGTTGAGCCTTTTTCATTTAAGGTTATGGAAAAATAATTAACATTCACAAGTCTAATCATTTCGACTTGCATGAAGCATAAAAGCATAAAAACTATGTGAATCGAATTTCTCCTTTTTGTTTGGGTTTAAGCCTCTGTGTTATGTTAAAAGGTGTTTAATGCTTGAAAGCTTTGACCTTGCCTGGGATAGGAGCCAGTTCAATCTTTTCTTGGATACAGTTAAGCCCAAGTCATATGATCGATAAATGCAAGATGCATAGTATATGTGGTGGGTCCCTATTCATGGGAGGAACACCTCCAGATAGGACAGACCACACAATATTGACAAATAAACTTTTCAAGACTTTTATGTCTCAAACCTTTCTGAAACCTAGTGAGAGAGAGGGAGAGAGAGAGAGAGAGAGAGAGGTTCAAAGAATAGTAATGTCAATATCATTAGCAAGAAGTTGGAAATCATAATCATAAGGATAATTGATTGAACATCTTTCTGCTTTGATTTCATATTATTCAAAATAACAAAAATGTTATGGGATGCCATATAATAAGTATAATATATTAAACTATTATTATATTAATATATTTTTGTTATCTGTTATATATTCATTTTATTTTATGTGATTTTAAAACTAAGTGCATAGAATTTTAATAACAGATAACAGATATAGTATAATATAATACCAATATTTCATTAATAATATATGAAATATTATAATATATACAGACAGTATATAATGCATAATATAAACACACATTATCTCATCAATAAAACATATCTAAGAGATCACATTAATGACATTGGCTCCCTACTAGGGGCCAAGCACTATTCAAAACACTCTATAAAAATAGTCTCTTTATTGTGTGTTTTGTTTTTTGACTCAGAGTCTCACTCTGTCACCTAGGCTGGAGTGTAGTGGCAGGATCATGGCTCAACACAGCCTTAACCTCCTGGGCTCAGGTCATCCTTCCACATCAGCATTTCAAGTAGCTGGAACTACAGATGCATGCCACCACACCTAGATAATTTGCTTGATTTTTTTGTACAGATAAGGACTCCCTCTGTGGCCCAGACTGGTTTGAAATGATCTCCTGGGTGCAAGCAACCCATCCACCTTGGCCTCCAAAGTATTAGGATTACAGATGGGAGCCACCACACCCAGCCCACTGGCTCATTTAATTCTTCTTTTTTTTCTTTTTTCTTTTTTTTGAGTCGGAGTCTCACTCTGGACTGGAGTGCTGTGGCCACTCCCAGCCACCACAGCCTCAACCTGCTGGTCTCCGGCGATCCTTCCACCTCAGCCTTCCGAGTAGCTGGAACTACAAGCTTGTGCTACCATGCCCAGCTAATTTTTTATTTATTGTAGAGATGAGGTGTCGCCAAGTTACCCAGGCGGATCTCGAACCTGCGGGCTCAGGCAATCCACTCACCAAGGCGCGGGATTACAAGTTGAGCCAGGGAGCCCAGCCGGCTCATTTAATTCTTACAAACTCTAAGAGGTAGATACAGCAGAAAGGGATTTGAATCCAGGCAATGTAGCACTCAAGTCCAAGCCCCTAAGAAGGTACCATTCAGCTCCAGTGTGCACAAATTCCACAAATGTCAGCTGATGTTCTTGTTGCAATGAGTCCTAATCAGAATAAGGGCAGATATGTCCAACCCTTTAACCCCTCTGCACCTCAGCTTCCACTCCAGTGATCTGCCTGGGTAATTTCTATTTCCCCATGGAATTCTGACTTTTTTCTCTAGGTCTTTAACTAAGAAACACTCTCAGCACATCTTAACATTTATGAGTGACTGGATGCCTCTATTTAAAAGGAAAATTGTCTTTTAAAAAATTTGCAAGTGATTTAAAAACTAAGTTCATAGAATTTTAATAACAAAGTTAACAGTAATGAAAACTGTACAGTATAATTTCCTCTACTCACTCACAATTTATAAATGTAGTGATTCCTTTCCCTGAGCATGTAAGGGAACTTTATAGCTCTACAAACACAGTTTGGTAAATTTTCAAGCAATCGGTATCCATCAGGAAATAAAAATCTAGGAAAGCATTTTGTATTAACCAGTCAGACCAGAGTAAAATTTAATTGAGAAACTAATGACATGAGCTTTTCCTACCAAAATGTTTCCTTTGATATTTTCACTTCCTTTGACTTTGATTTAAATTTTCCCAGTAGAGCTCTACTTTGACCACTTCCCTTGAATCATCTCTGCCCTTCTTAAACTGTGCCATCTGACTTCATCTCACAAGAATCCTGTATTATCTCACACCAAGGTCACTAATTGCTTTTCATTCATATGCTAGTGTTTTGTTAATCATTATTTATCTTGACTTCTCTGAAACAATTAAGTTGATCACTTCCCCAACTCAAAATTCATACCCAGTGTCCCTTGCTTTCCATGACCAAGTTTTCCTACTTTATCTTTCCTCATTTCATCTTTACTTATTCAGCAAAAGTTCATTTGGTGCCTACTGTAGACTAGGCACTGCTCTACACACTGGGGACAGTGGTAAATCAAAAGAAATTCCTGCCTACCTAAATATTACTGATGCATGTTATCTTCTCTATTGGTTGTTTACCTAATATCAAAGCCCATTATTGGACCCTTCTTCCTCCCCCAGAACACATCTCTTGCTTCTTTTTTTTTTTACTTATTTACATAATGTATTTTTCTTCATGCCATCAAGTTACTTCTTACAAGAACATTACTACCAGTAATTCTGAATTAGAGAGAAATAGGGTTTAAATCTCAAATCCAGTACAAATTCTAGATCCAATACTTATTGTTGAGTATAACTATTGGTGACTGACTGAACTACTTTAAGCTTGTCTTTCTTTTCTGTAAAATGGAAATAATAATAATATCTACTTCTTATATAGTGTAGTTGAGAGATTAAGTTAGAAATACTTGTAAAGTGTTTAAATTATCTGGCACTCCAAGGATGTCATTGTTAATGGTTATTGCTTTCTTATTCCTTTATTCTCTTAGACATTATTTTATCTTTGTATCCAACTACTTGTAGTTGATCATCTCTAACTGCTCAATAAACTCTTTTTTTGGATATCTATGCTATCTCAGATTCTAGAGTCCCAAACTATGATTAGTTTCTTCTCTCTCATTTATATCACAGACTTTGTCATTCTTCAGGTCATGGAGTTGAAATTTGTGAACTTTGCCTCCTTAGTCTTTTGGGAGCAGTCGCTGTTGAATCTTTGAGGGGTTTTGAGTACATGACCCATCTTATTTATTTTTTATATTATCTCTAGTTGCAATACTAAATTGATGCCTAAGAATGCTTGTTGAGTAAAAAAATAAGTGAATTAGAATTAAGGAAGATGAAAGACTAGCAAGAGCTTACGGTGAGGACAAAAAGCAGGTGCAGAAAGGCTAAAGGATTAGTAGAGGGGGAACACTGGGATAGGGTGGGACATTTCAAATGTGCATTCTTGGAGATGAGTCACTTCCCAAACATAGTGGGTGACTGTTGTCAAATTGCAAGGACATTCCAGGAGAGAGCTGCTGCCCTATTTCAGATACCCACAAATAGGTATGTTTATATTAGTTCTCACTCTGAGGAAGAACATGGACCATTTGTCCTTTGAATGTTTGCTTTTATACCCTTTAGTCATTTGTGCTCCAAATGCAAAACACTTGAGGTTTTTCCCTTAATCATAGCTTGGCTCCGCCCACACAGCCTGCCTGCTGCTGTTGCATCTTATCCACACCTTTAGTCAGCCTTCAACATGCTGTAGTGTTTGGTTGCTGAGCAAATGGTGTCCCCATGGTCCGGCCCTTGAATAGCCAAGCTGCCATGTTCATGCTACATCAATTACAGTGAGTGCTCTCCACAGATAATTTCATTACAGATATGTTTCTTTTCTTGAGTGGACTCTGGGGGAAATGAGTCAATTCTAAATAAATACTATTGTATCTGGAATAATTAAAAGAAGCATAAGTCTTTGAAAGACTTGGATAACTTTTCTACATGGGAAAGAAATGCTTGTTACAGTCAGAAGGGTTACAGTATATCATGTTCTTCTGTTAGTGTTCATGACTAAAATGCAAGCAAAACATATGCTCTGCATACGCTGAGCAACAAATTCTGCCTTCAATATAATACTGAATCTTCAAGAATAACTGTAGTATGTAAATATATGAGTTAATGTGCAATGAAATATGCAATAGTTAAATACATATGATAATTTCACAATTATTTTAGAAAACTTACTCTTATTATATTTCCATTTCAATCAATTAAAAAATTAAAACTTTTGAGTCTTGTGTTTGACAGTCAAATGGTCTGTACTTTTGAAATTTGGTCTCATTTAAATAAATTTAGATGTACTTAAGTCCTTATTTACATTTAAGACAATTTTTTAAAATGGTTTTTAGTCTGAGACTTAATTTTTAGCTGGTTAAAAGTTTTGCAAGTAATTCATGCACCACTGATGCAATTAATCAGATATAACTCAGATATGAATAATGGAAAGAAATAACATAATATGTCCATATTAACATTTTTCAATATAGCAGTTTTTAATTTTATCTATAAGCCTGTCCATTCTATTTCTATTCTGAAACATATAAAAACATATAAAAAGATGTAATTTTTTCCTTGACTTTTTTTCCCCTTTGTCAGGTATTTTGCAATATGGATATAAATGGGGGAGGTTGGACCGTAATACAGCATCGTGAAGATGGGAGTCTGGATTTCCAAAGAGGCTGGAAGGAATATAAAATGGTAAGATGGAAAAGTTTACACTGTTTTTTAATGTTTTATCATGAGGTTATCTTCACCATACTGTATGATACATTTTTAGGCGTTTGTGAGTTATTATTAAAATAAAATGATACATTAGGGGTATTATTTTCATTAGACACAAAACATTCATAAATCATTTTCAGCAAATGATTTCCATGTGTGCATCAGAAAGAAAAATGTATTACTGAAATTATTTGGTGGACTGCTTTGTGTTGTCTGAATTTGTTTTTAGTTGAATGAGGGTGTGTGGAGTTAGAACCTAGACTAGGCCTAGATACATGAACCAGGACAGGGGAGTTGTGCTGTGCTGCAGGCTATGGAACAGGGAGGTCATAGCAATGGCCTGACTGGCAAGATGTTGCTGGCTGTTGACTGAGAGCTCCTTCGTGTGACTTTTTCATGTGGCTAGGCTAGGTTTCTTCCAGTACAGAGATCTAGCGCTGTCAGACTTCTTTTGTAACAGTTGGCATACCCAAAGCACAAGAGTAGAAGCTTTCAGACCTTTTCAAGTTTTATTAGATCCAGAAATGGCACAGTGTTACTTCTACTGCATTCTATTGGTTATGGTGGGCTGCAGGGGTCCAGATTCCAGGCAAGAGGAGGACACAAAGATATGTTCATTAGGGTCTGCAAAGTAACAACAGACATCATCATCATGATCATCATAGCTAACCTTTTCAATGCTTTATATGTGCCAGCACTATATATAAATTCTTAACAAATTTTTATATCAGCCCTATTAGCTAATACTATCCCCATTTTAAAAGAAAATAAAGAAGAGCGAGATCAGCTTCTCCAATATTATATTGTGGATGACTGAAATAATTCAAAGACCAATAATCACACAGTCAGCGTCTACAATATCAACTGTTAAAACCTGCTGACAGAATGTCAAGGCACACAAAGGAAAAGGGCCTTTATTTATGTATTCTCATTCTTTTACATCTAAATCTTCTAGATAATTCTTGTGTTAGCTTTTCTGCAAATTTCCTCTCAGAAGATAAAGAAAAGGGCAATAGAAATGCTGTATTGGCCTAAGTTCTGTCTTGATATTATTGTAGAAAATGTGTAAAAACAGTTGTTGGTTGGCAACAGAGTTTACTTTTTAACAGGCTTTTAATTAGTAAAGCAGCAGTAAATAAAGAGTTAAAATAAATGACTGGAAGTCCGTAGTGGTGTCACTGTGTCTACAACAATTTTATTAGATACTCAGTTGAATCATTTGAAAGCACGTTTTAAAAAGTTTGAACTGACGCAAAGTTGGAATCTTGATATCTTAAACCACAAACTCAATATGGAATGGTAGGCTGAAACCAGCAAGATATAATTCCACAAAAGTAATTGTAAAAATTTTCACCTAGATAAAAAATACATGTTAACTGTAAAAATACATGATGAAGGTGACAAATTGGCTCAAGAACCTAGTATTTAAAAGATAGTGTTTTGTTTTGTTTTGTTTTTTTGGCTGTAAGCTTATTTTGTGTTGTTGGCTACTTAAAATCAAAAATTAATGTGCTCAGTTTACACTAATAGTTTTTTGGTCACAGAAAATGCAGAACTTACTATTGTCTGTTATGACCTGGCCAATAACATCAAAAACCACTTTCCATTCTGGAGGTTTTCAAACATGTGGACTTATCCTAGAATGAACTTATCCATGTAGGATGGGAGGAATTTGGAAATTATGCCTGGAACAGGTGAATACCTGGAGAAAAAAAAATTAAGTATAAACATGATAGCTATTTTAATTAATCGATAAAGTTATGTGGTATTGATAATCAAAATGTGGTCTAGGGACCAGCAGTATTAGGACCACACATCTCAAACTCCATCCCAGATTTACTGAATTAGAATGTGCATTTTAACACTGCTTTAGTGGGAGGTTCAATAGAGGCAAAAGTTTATTAAGTATGAAAAAAAAGCTCTCTACTGTTTAATTATATTGTGAAATGCACCTCCTGTTAAGTAACAAGACCTCCCCATCATCAGTAGAAACAACCATAGGAGGTAAATCATCATCTTTCTGGATTGTTATAGAGAATTGGAATGTTAGCTTAGGTTCCAAGGTTTATTTCTGCCTATGTGATTCCGAAAACATATGGGGGATAAAAGATTATCTAAGTTCTAAAAGAAGAACTTGGATTATGTTTACATTAACAGTTTGAGTCCCTATGCTGACATTTACAAGACTAGTGATTTTTGGCAAATCACTTAACCCACACCTCAGGTTTCTTACTTATTAAAATAGGATAATGATAATACCTCACCTGCCTTGCAGCGATGTTGTAAGGATTACAAATAATATAAATAAAGCACTTTGGCTCATTGAATTTTCAATGAATAGTAGTTATTATTATCCAAGATTAAACATCAAGTGCAAACATTTTACTTAACTATTTCAAAAATATTATTTTATACATCACTTTAATTCATTATTATTTTTACTACTTACTGGAATGTGAAGAAGTCATCTGAGATTCATGCTATAGATATAGATTCAGGCTAATATGAAATACATTATTATTAAAATTAATGAAAATAGAAAAATAAATATAAAGTTGTCATCATGGTAATGTTCCAAAATGGTGAATTATTAGCTGTAAGCATCTGTGGCCTTGGCAAGCTAGGCACATTAAGTAAGAGATACTGACTGGTTAAGTATGGAATTCATTCATGTATTGTGAGTATTTACCAAATGTATCCATTTCTAAGCAACTCTTTTTTGTTATTGGAACAAGACTGAAATTATTCTTTAATAATAATTTTATAAAGTTTACACCTCCTCACTTTTAAACAAAAAAAAATACTTTTATTTTTTATTCAAACTTGAAAAATGTATCAACTGAGTGTCCATCTTGCATGGTCAAAAATGAGATAAGCACCAAAAATGAGATAAGCTCCAAAAGTCTGAAATATTCTGGCAAAAGTGAGACTGAAAGCTTTTTTTAAAAAATTGAAAATATTTATCAAATCGGGCTCGGTGGCTCAGCCTGTAATCCCGCGCCTTGGGAGGCTGAGGTGAGTGGATTGCCTGAGCCTGCGGGTTTGAGACCTGCCTGGGCGACTTGGCAAGACCTCATATCTCTACAATAAATCAAAAATTAGCCGGGTGTGGTAGCGCGCGCCTATAGTTCCAGCTACTTGGAAGGCTGAGGCGGAAGAATCGCCAGAGCCCAGCAGGTCGAGGCTGCGGTGGCCGGGAGCGGCCACTGCACTCCAGTCTGGGCGACAGAGTGAGACTCCAACTCAAAAAAATTTTAAAAAAAAGAAAATATTTATCATATATTACAACTTGGTTAGCATTCACCAAAACACATGGTAGGAAGCATTTCAGTTGTTTCCTCTAGAGCTTTTCTTTCACCTAAAGACAGAATAACATGACTCCACTAGGGATGGAAATAGACTCGTTATGCCAATTCTTATCAATCACACCCACTTCTATTTCCTGCGAAGAACTGGCTGCTCATTTCTTCAGCTTAGGGTATACATCTTTCAGGGAAATAAGAACTTAGCAAGCTTCCTTAGTCTTCACTCTTCCTTAGTCTTTACCAATCTACTATTATATACACTAGGATGCTAAACTTCTTCCTTGGACATTGAGTGCCAAAATAAAGTTTTCTCTCTCTTTCCTTTCTTCCTTTCCTCTCTCCTTTCCTTTACACTGGCTGATATCTGTGGACTTCCTCTTGGTTCATAAGGTTTCCTGAACATGTTAAAGTTATTAATGCATGAAATTACAAATATATTTTAAGCATTATAATGATTATTTCTAAACCTTCTTTAAAATGAAAGGGTTGCAGTTTATTTGATTCTTAACATTGGCTTGGCTTTAAGCCTACAAAAGCCTTTTACCTAAAGCTTTGTTTCCACTTAACCTTCCTTATGAGGAGATTCAGCAAAATCTGGTTTATGGATTCGTAAAGATGTTTGCCACAGAGGAAGGTCTGGAGTGGAATTTTTAATGAGGCACTTAAGAGACTATATTAACTCCTTCAAGCCATAAGGATACCATTGAGTGGCCTCCGGCAATAACACTTACCAGCAGTACTTTTGCATATAAAGCCCAGTGGAGCTAAGAGTTCCAAATAGTACCTTAAGTGGCCTAACTTTACACTGTAGTAGGCAATGACTAATGCCCTGGAGACAAACTCTTTGTTTTAAAAACAATTATTCTCATAAACAGAGCGTCTTATTGACAAAAATTTCAGTCTGAGCACCGTGCCTTCTGGAAATTCTTTGTTTCTGTAAAGAAATTAAGAGCACGGTTTCAACTGTATTTTGATATATTGATGCAAAAAGAGAAAAAATACATAAGAAATTAAAAATTTTGAAATAAAAACCATTTCCTACTTTCTTGGTCTGAGAGTCACAGCAGTTAGAGGAGACACATGATTTAAATACATATTAAAATCTCTTTGAAAAACCACAGCTCAGTCTTACCTGTTTTCCTTAATAGTTTGTACAAAAAATGATGAAACCCATAGAATATGGACTGTGTCTGTTTTCAATTTTACTTCATCTATAAAATATCAACACTTCCTGTGTTATCAGACAAAACAAATAAAGTATCAGGAACAATTAATTTATTAACTTGGAAAAAGTACAAACTGAAATTGAACATTTCTACAGGTTTCAGCAAAAAACTAATGAAAATTAATCTTTCTTCTGCATGCATTTTTTAATAAGATGTGCTTTTCAAAGGCCAATTCTAAGTCTGTTAGTTTTGATTAAAGTTCAGTGTATTTCTATCATTTTGTTAGAGAACTACAAAAGAAATAAAAATTGATTAACAATGTAATTCAACAGAGTCAAAATCTTACATGTGATCATAATTGATATCATTATGATATCTCATATTGCCTCCCATAGTTTTTATGAAAGTATATGACATAGTACTTTTGGTTTTATTCTTGAAAAAGAAAAATATTTGTATTACTATTATTTATTCATTTGTTGCTACTTTTTCAATATCAGCACATCATTTTATATTAACTTTTATTTTTATTTTTATGGGTGTTATGGGCTATTTGGTGCAAAATATAGACCTATGGTAAACTGTTATGTGCAATAATGTATAAACCTATTTTGGAGGATATGCACTGGATTTCTTTGTATTTTAGGCATAAATATTAATTATTTTCAAGGGCCATCCCATACACATAATCAAAACTTGCCTCCCAATGTGAAACTCAGTATGAAGATACAATTAATGTGTTTTTCCCTGTGTACCATTCAGAACATTTGGTTTGATTAACATACTCTTTTTAATTTGTACTTGGAACAACTATTCCACAACATATTTGTGTGGTTCTCCACCTTTGGTTCATAGACAATTTACCTGTAGAACCTTGTAAATGTACAACTCTCTAAGCCCACCCCCAGACATTTGGAATAAGAGTCTTCACAGGGGAAGTAAATCACCTATATTTTTAAAAAATCTCAATTGCCTTTACTGATAAGCACTCCTGGTTGAAAGCACTGTCACAACTATTAACTCATTGACATTGTATAAGACCTTAAAAATTACCTCTTTTGTAGATCCTAGAACTTGTCAGATGTGGCGAGAAAGGCATTAAAAGAAATAGGGTCAAGGGCGAATGGAAGGAGACAGGTACTCCTTAGCATAAGTTAACAGGTAAAAATGAGAAAGTTTCTGCTTTTATTTGTGCCGTAGTTTAGTACCAATTGCAACCAGTTGGATTTAATTTCTTTTTTAAATTTTAAAGAAGTGCGGTACAATTCAGAATTAGGTATACAAGTGGTCATCGTACGGGTAAAGTTTGAGCCTCCCTTCTGTCCCCACTTCACCTGGTTTGAGAGAGGTACCTTTATTGATGTTATGTGCTCTCCCCTCCCCTGGCAGTGACCTGCTACTGTGAATCCCTTTATTATAGTATTATGGTAAATGTTCAGGGTCCACTTATAAGTGAAAGCATGTGATACTCAGTTCTTTGTTCATGTGATAGATCACTGAGTATTATAGACTTTTAATTTCTTATTTAATAATTAACTTACTTGGATTAAAATGACAACACTCATCTGCAGAAACAAACACTCAACTTATTATCATAATACATTAGTGTCCGTCATCCGAAAGCCTTTTATTTATTATTTATTTATTTATTTATTATTTATTTTGAGTTGGAGTTTCACTCTGTCGCCCAGACTGGAGTGTGGTGGCCGCTCCCGGCCACCGCAGCCTCGACCCACTGGGCTCTGGCGATCCTTCCACCTCAGCCTTCCGATTAACCGGAATTATAGTCGCACGCTACCACTCCTGGCTGATTTTTGATTTATTGTAGAGATGAGGTCTCGCTGCCCAGGTGGGTCTCGAACCCACGGGCTCAGGCAATCCACTCACCTCAGCCTCCCAAAGGCGCGGGATTACAGGCTGAGCCACCGAGCCCAGCTCTGAGAGCCTTTTAAATAATGATTTCACTATCTCTTTATTCATATTTAGGCTAAGACAAGACTGCATTTTTTTGTTCCCTTTTTCACACAGAGTGGAAAAAAACCTACTTATCTGCAAACAGCTCACAGTCTCTTGGAAGAGAGGCAACTAAACAGAAAATGTATACCTTACTATGTATGCATCTTGTGATGTATATTTTAACTCTAGCAACTAGATTTTTAAGTGCTTTATATGTGTCAACACTCAGTTAAGTGCTTTAGGTATATTATCTCATTTCATTCTCACATTATATATGAAAACAATGTTTTTAATCACTATTTTGTAGACAAGGAAACTGAGGCACAGAAGTAAATGGTTCCACAACAAATATGTAGCAGATTAAGACTTCCATCTGGAGTGGAGATAAGAGGTAGAAGTTGCTTAATCCAAACCAAGCCTTTGTTCCTGATCCATGGTTATGCCTGATAAACTACCCAATAGACAGTTTACAAATGTGGGAACCCAATTCCCTTATTTCATGTATTTTTCATCTTTATGATGAAACAGTTGTTTCTGCATTGCTGCTTTTGGCTATTAGAAGGTTTCCTCCCTACACTCTCTCTTTAACAGCCATTTTAATTCATTGTAGTCAAACATTTTGCTCCCACAATAGGGCATCTTTGGACAGTTTTTCTGGAAAGGTACTTGAAATATAATTTTGGTTTCTAAAGGCAAATTTTACTGCTATCTTTTTAGTTGCTTCTTCCTGGAAGAAGAAAAAGCAAAAAAGTTTAGGAAGGGATATTTATCTCCACTTAGGGAGACATACAGCCTTACATGTTGAGACAGAGGTGGAGGCCCTTGTAGGAATGGCATTAACGCTGCCCATTTCTAAGTCTTCCCCGAGATCACTGTTCTTTTCCCTGGGCAAGCTAGGAAGTTTTAGCCACACAGCGCTTTCAACAGCATGGAAATATGTGACCCAAAACTTAACACTTCATCATTCCCAGCTTCCTTATTCACATTTACAATAATTGTTGAATCCCTTTTCAATGACTACACAGAAAAGGGAATTCTCAAGTGGTTAGAGGGAGAGTTTTAACATGTCTGAGCTGAAAAGAAACGTAAGGAAAAATCCCCATGATCTTCTTCTTCCCAGGGACTGCTGCAATTGAGGGTGTTTATTCTTTGACTTTCAGCTCCCTATAACTTTGTTTTTTGCTCATGCTTGGAGAACGTAAGCATTGTTCTTCTCGTTGGTATGTTGCAACAGCTGCCATAAGAATGTGCGAGACTCTTAGCACATCTAAGATTGCTTTAATATTTCCTGCCAGAGTGGAACTTTTATAAAGTGTGACTTGAACATCTTAGGAACAGAGAAGCCAGAGTCAATGGTGCACTAACTCAGTGGGTTCTATAGCTTTGCTCTGAGCTATGAGTAATGTTCTTCAGAAGAGCATATGCCCAGTGCAATCTGTTCTGTTAATCCAAAAACTAAATTAAACCGGGAAATAATTTTAAAATTGTGCATACTTATATTAATACATTTCACTTTAGCTTTAAATATGAAGATATACATTCATGTATCCTTTTTTAAAATATGTCGTGCCAAACCCTAGAATTCTGGATCAGTGGTTCTTTCATAAAACTTTTTTGTAATAAAAACATATCTAATCTCTAGTTTTAGTTTTTTTAAAATAGAAGAGTACATAAAGACACATGAAAAGCAACCTGACTTTAAAATTCTTTAAAATTTTTATTATTTATCCCAGTCTTTTTGAGTTTTAGCAATGCACAATTAATTTTTTTTTCTTTTAGTGATTTGCTTTTGTTGAGCAAACCTAAATACCAAGTTAGGTTTTAAAAAATAAAATATCTGAACTGTCATAAATGGGTTTGGTAAGCAACTCATTTGGCAAAGGCAGTAGTGCACAAGTGATTATGTTTCAGTCGGGCACTTTAAGAAACACTTCCCTGAGACTCAGTCAATTTGTCTAAAGCAACGATTGTGTTTTAAGTTTACTTCTCCAAATGTTACTGCCAAGTACCATAATATTTTGTTTCACTTCCTCCCTCCCTCCCTCTCTCCTTCGCTTCCTTCCTTCCTTCCTTCTTTCCTTTCTTCCCTTTTCTTTGAACTTTAATGAATACTTTAAGAATGCCCAGCATATGTCTGGTCTCCACTGGTTTTTGAGGATTCACAAATACAACATAGCTCTATTACCAGGGAGTTCACTATATGGTCATGAAGATAAACATGTAGATCATTACAATGAACTTCAAGAATTACCAAGGAGTATTTTCTGAGACAACTGTGAATACTCAGAGCCTAGAATGCCAGAAGTTTCTTAGAGTTCTTTATTTCCTATTACTAACATCTCTAACATTAATAGTTGGCTTTCTTTAAGAGACCTTTTCTTCCTTTCCTCTAATAAACTATTTTGAATACCTAAATAGCTTGACTTTCCCAAAGAGAACAATAGAATCAGGTTAACATTCAAGTCTTCTGCCTCAAAATCCAAAGATATGCTAGTATAACTTATAAACTATTATAGTTACAGATTTACAAGGTTGCTTATTAATATTTAGAACGAGAATGTTAAAGCTCTAAAATTCAAGGGTCTAGTAATTCATAAAATTAATACAAGAGCATAATTGGACTCCTGAAATATAGTATAAAATAACAACAATAAAAATATTGTTAAATAGCTTTCCTAATACCATCCTGACAGTTTTCACTGAAAAATGCTTAAATTATGTTCAAACTATTCCATTAACTTAGACTTATTCAAAAATAAACATACAACTGAGAAGAGTTTTCTGGTCAAACTTACTAACCAGACTTACTAATTGTAAAACAGCTCATCCATACAGATTTGAATAACAGAGGTTTTACTGTAATAAAAATTAGATAGAAGCCTAATTGGAGAGCAACATAGCAGATGGTATTGAGATATGTTAGTAATTGGAGAAAACTGTGTATAAATATGAAATAAATGTCCTGACTTTTAAACAACTTTTATTATTTTTTAGGAAATTGTTAAATACTGAACATGAAAAGTTTCTCTCTAACGTAACAGCTGCATCTCTGTCTTATTTCCTAGGGTTTTGGAAATCCCTCCGGTGAATATTGGCTGGGGAATGAGTTTATTTTTGCCATAACCAGTCAGAGGCAGTACACACTAAGGATTGAGTTAATGGACTGGGAAGGAAACCGAGCCTATTCACAGTATGACAGATTCCACATAGGAAATGAAAAGCAAAACTATAGGTAAGTCATGTTTCAGTGGAGTGCTTGGCTCCCTTTGACCTAGCCACTTAATTGTGAAAAAATTTTAAAATGATGAAAATCATCTTCCAAAATAAAAATTGTCTAGACCTATGACAAAGACACAGAAAAAGCCTGTAAAAACTTTTTCAGAACTTTAAATATACGTTTTCATAAACTGATTGTCTTGATGTTGGCTTAAATTTTAGTGAGTGTTGAATTAAGTCAAGCACAATATTGTTGTGTTGTTATTGTTATGAAGGTACAGTAAATTCACATATATGAAACTGATAACAGAAAAGACAAACTCAATGGTTTGAAATAAATCAACTGTCACTTCTACAAAACAATTTTCTTGTACTACTTTATTTTTTTAACTCTTCTTAAATTATCATTTTTCAAATTACCTTGAAGATGGGAAAAGTACACTTTTATGTTTTTAAATGATTTACATATAAGATGAGACATAACTTAGAAGTTTTTCGTAAATAATCCAAAGAGCAAAAATAAATTCAAATAATGGCATCAATATCATATCATAGAAGATGTAAAAATAGACAAAGTATACACTTAGTTGTAAATGGTTCTGAGTTTTTCAATGGCAAGTTTTCACACTGCAAAAAATATGGCTAAGGAAATAATGTGATGTGGTAGACTCTTTCTGTGAACTTATTGGGTTACTTCTATGTTCCAGGAATTCTCCTAGGTACTGGTGATTTGGTGATCGGTGACAAGGTCTCTAATCTTACAGATCTCAAAGTCAAACTTTGTTATTTACTACATCACTAAAAAGCTGGCTAGCATTTTTTTGAGAACATGGATGATATTTTATTTACTTTGTATCACTACATATTCATGCAATACTTGATGCATAACAGGTCCTTAATTATGTGTGTCTCAGTTTTTAATCAGTAAATTAGAGTTGCAATAATAGTTAACTCTCAATATTGGATATTTTACATCTTTCTTGGAAATATAAATGTGTACATTAAAGGATTGGCACATTGCTTCAAATAAATTACAATCACAGCAACAAAAGCCTTGTGCTTTATTCAGTCCGTGTGGCTATCTTCTCATAGCCCAACTGTTTCTGCTGCTTGTCTATTCAAGGCATACTATTCTTTTTTTTTTTTTCTTTTTTTTTGAGTTGGAGTCTCACTCTGTCGCCCAGACTGGAGTGCAGTGGCCGCTCCCGGCCACCGCAGCCTCACCTGCTGGCCTCCGGCGATCCTTCCGCCTCAGCCTTTCAAGTAGCCGGAATTACAGGCATGCGCTACCACTCCCGGCTGATTTTTTGGTTTATTGTAGAGATGAGGTCTCACCGCCCAGGCGGGTCTCGAATCCGCAGGCTCAGGCAATCCACTCACCTCAGCTTCCCAAAGGCGCGGGATTACAGACTGAGCCACCGAGGCCGGCTCATACTATTCTTTAGGGGCTTGAATCTGCATCTTTTCATGGGTACAACTCATTTTATTTTAATGACTTACTATGAGACTGGATCCATGGAGACAAAATAATCATTTTCTTAACAAATAGTAATGATGTCACCAAACAGAGGATGAGAAATAGATCTAAAGAGTTGATAGTCTCTTGAGGGAGCAAGGCTATACGTAATGGCAGCTCAAGAAACCAAGAAGAGACATTTATAAAATGCAATGGGGTGTAAGAAGAAATGTTTCCAAGGAGGTCAATATTTTGAGAGTTTTATAACAAGAAAAACCACTGTAAAACATCAGGGGTACTCTTATGTAAATGTTTTGACCTGAAACTTGAAACTATATGAAACTTGGCTAATGTCAGACAGCCTGACAGTAGGACTAGCAAGTAATTACTCTAGCCTTTTTCTAGACTCCTGAAAAATTTGCTTTGGTTTCTTTCCAAAATGTCTCTCAGTTCTTTTTAGGTGGTTGTGTGTGTGTGTGTGTGTGTGTGTCTGTGTGTGTGTGTGTGTGTGTGTGTGTGCGCGCGCACACGTGCATGCATACACATGTGTGTGAAGCTTAGGTAGTGCTAGGGAGACAGTATTTGGACAGGTTCAGGAGGATTGTCCGCATCTGCATTAGGCTTCAGAGTGTATGGTCTGAATGTCTTTCTGGCATTTGCATGTGGAAGAAGCATTTACCTTCTCTGAGAGTACCACACCCACTGGCCTCACTGAGCATTTATTTTTCATTCCCTCAACATTTATGTGATTCTGTACCTTCATCCATATGATATGGATTATGATAAAAAACGAAGTCTTCTCAGCTAGGGTGAGTCATACATGCTGAGATCTCCATTTTTCTTTTTTGAGGGAATTGTGAGCCTTGAGCACCAATATTATAAAACCATAATAAGCTTAATAATTTATTTCCAAACTTCTGGTTTTAGAGGAAAGAAAGCTGAGGTCTAGAAATATACAACATTTTGCCCAAAAAGGGAGACAGATTTAACTGTGAGATGTTTGACTCCTCCTCATTTAATGTGGTTTCTGTTCTGTCATGCTGCTGGAATAAAATTGGTGGTTCTGGCCTTCTCTCCTGCTGGGACCCAGTAGAAAGTAAGTCTGCAATCATCACCTTCTCATGCAATTATGTATGTGATTAACATTGGCATCAAGTGGGAAATTAGAACTCAATAAAGTATAAATGCTTGCTCTGGTGAATGATAAGTTAAAATAAACACACTATAAGATGGTGTTATTCACTTTTTCAGAAGAAAATGAAACAGAGGCTTGAAAAGAAAAACTAGCCCCTTGGGACTGTTCTCCCTACCTGTATCATCATGCATACCCAGTCCTGCTCCTCTAGGCCCAGTAAGGCCACATACGGCCTCCAGTAAGAACCCCAGTTGTCCATCATTGCTTTGGTGTGCTTTTCTTCCATTCATGCCTTTTCCCTCTGAATTAGGATACTTTGTGATAAATCATTCAGGGTATTACTACTGAGATTTGTATAACATTCTATAATTTATGAAATTACCTTTTTAGCACTTTAAATATGTAATCCTCATCATGACATTGGAAGGTAGATGTTATTAGGTACATTTTAAAGACAGGTAAGCTGAGGTTTTGGTCAATCAACTTGCTCAAATTCAATTAACTTTCAACTAAAATTCAAAAATGTGAAATCCATGCAAGTTTGTTTTATATTTTTAAGGGTTTTTTCTGTATTTTTCCTTTTTGAGTTATTTTCAGTTTTTTTAGAGTTTTCCTTTTTTAAAAAAAATTCTATTCTGAAAATACTATTTAAAAAATTCTCGTAATTGCTGCGGTCATAGTGTATAAACCTATTTTTATCTTTAAAAAATCTCTTTCATATTCTTGACATATACTGATTAAAAGAAAGTGTTGTAAATGGATAGATGAGCTTATACATGTGTCTGTAATACACATATTTTTATTTTATTCTCTAAGGAAATTCCAAATTAATTTCTCAGAAAGAAAATAAAATCTATAGAACCCAAGAGAGTATAAATAAGAAAAGTAATAATGTAAGAGTGTCATGATAAACTTATCAAGTGAAATGACACACAATCTATATGAAATTATTAAATACTTCCTCCAGAGATGTAGTGTTATCAGAACCTCATCATCTAACATCTAGACTATTATAGAGGCTTCCTGCTTCTAGTCATGACACTCTCAGATGTATCTTCCACACTGTTGTTGCAATGATTTTCCTAACAGCCATTCAGACTTGGGCTTCCCTGCTTCATATATTTTAACAATATTCAAATATTTGGGGGTTAAAGTCTACTACTAAGACTCTTCATGACTGGGCCACTACATACTTATCTAGCCATTGCTGCCATATACCCCTCTCAACCTTTGCCCAACCAGCTAGTTTCCTCATTATGATTATGTTCCAGTTACTATTTGCAATCTTCTCTCACTCCTCCATGCCTTTGTTTACCCTGTATGCTTACTCTACATACATAAACCCAGCTTTGTCACATGAAAACATCTTACATATTTAAGATCTTTCTTATTCCAATAAGTCTTCCCTGATACCTACTATGATAGGTGCTGTAATATGTCAACCCAATGCTACCCTTCAAACCTGAAGCACTTTGACTTCCAATTGCCAGAAATGTTGTTGGCTGACAGGTTTCAGCTGAGGTTGTCTCTCCAGACACTGCCTGTGGCTAAAGAGAGCCATATCACCCAAGGTCCCTGTTGCTTGCTGCAGACAGATTTGATCCACTGTCAATGTAGGAGTATAAATACCCTCTTGCCCCAATTCAGGGCAATGCTGAAGGACTATCTAAGGTCCAAAAGTCTACTTCAGGTAGCTGAGTTCTTCACCATGACTGCATGTGAGCCCTACTTCTCCCTCTGTTCAGTGCTCCTTTCTCCACTCTGCTAGAGATCCTAAGAACACTTCCCTCTACATTTTCATACACTGAATTCCAGGAGAAATGCATCACCTTTATCCTGAGGCCAGTTTGGATGCTTTGTGCTCCCACGGATCCATAGCACTCTGGATAACTGTCCAGTATCCACATTCTGGACAGTTACATTAACAAGTGGTTACTAACATACTCTCTCTCAATCTCTCTCTCTCTCTCTCTCTCTCTCTCTCTCTCTCTGTGTGTGTGTGTGTGTGTGTGTCTGTATGTGTTCTAAGCTTTTGTGGTATAGGAATCATTCTTAGCAAACTTCAAGATACATAACAAATTTAGTGAAAACATTAACTGAGTTGATAACTAATATTTAATATATCCATACATGAGAAAACAGAGGCATGGTAGTTTGCACAAGGTCACAGTCACTAATATGAGTAGAAACCAGAATGTGAACTTTGTTCTTATATTTACCTATCAATATGACCATCTCCTAATAAAAGAAATTTCATCAATTTCTGGAATTAAATAAATTAAAAACACATATTCTAAGATATGGTAATAGGTTTCTTCTAACCTCATTTCTGTCTTTAATAATTTGAAAGCCTGTGGACATATTACCTCATCTTTTCAGTTCTCTACTTTTTTGTCCTTATAAATTAAAGTATTTGTAAATCTCCTTGCAGGTCAAAAATTATTTTTTAGAATAGAACTATCTTTATATATGCATTATTTATTTTGTTTTGTTTTGTTTTGAGTTGGAGTCTCACTCTGTCCCCCAGACTAGAGTGCAGTGGCCGCTCTTGGCCACCGCAGCCTCAACCTGCTGGGCTCCGGCGATCCTTCCGCCTCAGCCTTCCAAGTAGCCAGAATTACAGGCATGCGCTACCACGCCTGGCTGATTTTTTGATTTATTGTAGAGATGAGGTCTCACCGCTCAGGTGGGTCTCGAACCCGCGGGCTCAGGCAATCCACTCACCTCAGCCTCCCAAAGGCGCGGGATTACAGGCTGAGCCACCGAGCCCGGCTTTATATGCACTATTTTGTATGACCTTAAATTTCTTTTATAAACAAACAATTCTAGATCAATCTAACAAATGCTTGAGAGTTTGGTTTCAGTTTAGAGATTTTAGGAACCTTTTACTTCTCATGAAAGCTTTACTGGTTTGAATACTGAGTTTAAGAAAACAAAAACAAACAAACAAACGAAAACAACCACCACCCCACCAACAAATACTTTAAAATAACAGAATCACTTATGGGATAGAGAGAATGCTGTGATCCACTGGAAAGAGATTTGGAATAGGAATCAGGATGTAGAAGATGTGAAGAGACCCAGCTTCACCACCTGTAAAACCATATGGTTTTATCCATCAATATTCAGTCAGTAAAACATAGCCATGATCAGCATTATGGAAATAAGAATAAGGTTGTAACACATGCTTGAAATCCAGCATCATGGACTGAGAAACCAGAAAAGGAAAGATCTGGAAATGTGTTGCTTACAAATGTGCAAACTTACAAGGAAGTATGTTCTGGAGAATGACGTTCCCAGATTAACCAAGTTGACAATAGCACAAACTAGCTATACCTGGGGCAACTCACCTATTACTTTTATGCCTCCATTTTCTTATCTTTATGTGGGAATAATATTCTCTAATCAGAAAGCACATACAGACAAAACTTGTATTTGGGAAACTTAAACACCACACAAATATGAAAGATATTTTGATTTTTAAAATTCTACTTTTATCACAGACAAGAAATCTATTATTGCATCAACAAATAATTCTAATTATATAGTCTATGTTGAAATGCCAACCATTGTGTCAAAAATTTTGCTGATTAGTAGTTATTATTTGTTTATTTGGATTCAGGATTCAATTTAGGTTCACTAATTGCATTTATGGTCTTATCTCTTTAGCTGCCTTTCATTTAGAACAGTCTACCTCTCATTCACTCTTAACAATTTTGAAGACTCTGAAACAGTTTTTCTCAGAATGTCTCTTTCTGGATTTATATAATTATTTCTTCCTTATTTGATTCAGAGTCAATCTATATTGACAAGAACACTCTATAAATGATAGTGTATCTCCTATTCTATCACATCTGAAAACACACAAGATCATTTTGTCTCCTTATTGGTGGGACTAAGTTTACTTTACTTATTAAGGTTTTGTTTCTGTTTATGTGATAGAATATGTACTCTCTTAGAGAAAATTCTTTAAAAAGATCGTAATGTTTAAACACATAGAGCTGATCTATTTTGAAGTGGTTGTAGGAACATAATACAATGTCTCTCCTAGCTAGTGTCTCAAAACATTAGTAGAGCAGTTTAAAAAAACCATTGTATCATGTTATAACTATAAAAGTAGAATTCACCAATTGAAGGTTAATTTAGTTATACTGTTTCTAAATATAAAAAGAAAAAGAAGACTACATTAAAAATTTTCAGCCTCAATGTTAGAGAAGCATAGTTTCAGGGAACATATTTTTTTTAGAAAGCAATTTTGCCTGTGATTTTTTTTCAGATCATGGAAATTGTTTGTTCCTTAAAGTTGAATCCTTTGTTATCTTTTTATGGTATTGAGTTAATTAGTAAATCCTCCTCGTAGATGGTATAGTGAGTCTCTCCTTTAAATAACAGAAAATTCATTTTAGTTGTCTGAATTATAATGTTTAATGATTTATAATGCACATCTTGTATTATAATTATAACCTTATTATATTATTAATAATGAACGGCTTGTGAACATTCTTATTTTATGGTCTTCATATTATTTGTTGGGGATGAATGACACCATCAGTTTGAAAGTGACTGATGACTATCATAAGCTATGTTCTGAAAAATATTCCATATGAAGAGATGAATAGAATTTTGGACCAAAATTGTGAAGAAAAACAACTTGAGGATAATTTGGCCATTAAATATCATTTTGCACAAGGTTTATTTTTGTCCAAGATCTTTATTGGGAAGTAGTTTGATGTAATTCGTAAAACATTGTATTGGTAATCCAGATACAAACTCTAGACTTGGATCTGCAGTTACTTTTCTGAATGACCTCGGACAAGTTGCTTTCCTTTTCCAAACTCAGATCCTCAGAAGTAAGATGAGGAGGGGGAGGTAAGACTGAAGTTCTTTCCAGTTCCACAATCCATTTTTTAAAATCATTAAAGTACTCCCATGTCATGTGTGTATTTCAAGGACAAAACAAATTTGTGTGGATCTAAAGAATACCCTGGAGCTTCCCGTGTAAATTTAAGCCCTGCATTTTTGTAGGTATTGCAAAACTTGTTTAACTTCTTTTTTTCAGTGAAAAGTTTCTTATTTTTCTGGTCCTCTGGTCTGCATAGTCCTGGCTGGAACCAGTAGCAGATGTGTTGAAATACTAAGAGGAAAGTTATTTTTTACAGCAGTTCTGGACTGATGAAGGTAGAAAAAAAACATGAGGAATCTCCTGGCAATATCCTCCTCAATTCCTAACATAGACTTTCAAACTCAAGGTTATAAGTAGTTTTATTTGTATTTTCAAATAATTTACCCAATTTGGGAGATGTATTATTTTTATTGAGTATGATTTTTGTTGTAGTTACATTCTGAAACAGAGAAGGAATCATTTGAATCATAAAAATGTATATTTTCTACTCTTTGAATGAGAAAATATTCAAGGGGAAAAAGACTTCCTAGGTCTTCAGAGTAATGGAAGAGGCACAGTCTTACAAAGTCACTTCGTATCTTCTTCAGATCTTTCAAGTATCAGGAAAATCTCTTGAATTTAGTGCAGATTAATGTCAATCTCTAGACTCTTGGATTTCTTTTAAACCAACAAAAGCACACAAATGTTTTTAGGCACTAAGATTTTCAAGGAATTCCTGTCATGGAATGAGTACTTCTAGGACTCAGACAACTGCTGTCCTTGAAACTTATAGGTTGGCAAACGTCGATAGAACTACTTAGCACTGCCTCCAGGAAGCAGTCTGAGGAAATGTCCTGTAATTCATTTCTCTGGATCCCCCTAATGCTTCTCACAACAAAAAAAGATGAAATCTCTATGAAATATGCCTTTATCATGTGCTATCCCACAATAAAATGCCACAGAGTTCAGGGCAATCATGTATATGTGCATTCACATGGCACATGCACATGTGTGATGGGGATGAGGAGGGTGGATAGTAGTAGACAGCCAAACAGGCAATTACAATGCCATGAGCACAGTTTACAAGTATGGATAAAGAAGGAGCACTGACTAGGGCTGGAAGTTTGGGAAGACTTACACAAAGTGGCCTAAGTTGACTTAAGAATGGCAAATTGGAATTAGCTGAGGAATAGTTCAGCGTTAGGGAGTAGAAGAGTAAATAGCCTTTAGGAGGGCTCAGAAATAAGGCTCAGCATGTCTTGTAGGAAACTACAAACAGTTAGGTATTGCCTAAGCTTAGACTACAAGGGGGTAGTAAAGATCACTCATGATGCCAAGAGGAAACGAGAGCCAGACAGCCAACATATGGAAGGCTTATAGGACAGGTAGCTAGTGATGGCTTCTGAGGGTAGCCTGCTGAAATGGCCTTTTCTCATGTCTACTTTTCTTAACTAAATATTTTGATGACTCTGTTCATTAGACATGAGTGGCAACAATGTGAGCGAAATAGTGGATCAGACAAAACCCCACAGAACCCAACCACTATCTTTTAAGAGTTGACTCTGCCTGGTTTCGTCTTCTTTATCCTTTGCTCAATATCTAGAGCTCTTCTCAGATTGAGTGAGGAGTCCTTTCTCTGTCCTCTCCCTGTGCCCTTTGCATGTTTTTATCAGGCTATATCACACTGGATTGTAATTGTCATTTCCTGTTATTAAATTGTCACCTCCAGTAAGGCAGGGACTCTTCACAATATTTAACATGTGTATGGAAAGACAGCATTTTCTAATAAATATATGAAAGCTGTATCACTAAAGTTTGTGTGTGTGTGTGTGTGTGTGTGTGTGTGTGTGTGTGTTGAACAAGCATAATTGACTAGTATATGGCAATAATTAATCTAGATGCCAGAAAAATCAGAAGGCGAAAAGTTAAAATTCCTGCCCTCAAAGACTTGTAGTATAAAATGACAGTTTTCATGTAAGATTTTTAATAAAATGCTGTGTCCTTTAGTTTCTTGGATTGTTGCTTGGATGAGGTTTGTTTTCAAGATCTACTCAATCCCAGATTCCTTCTTTTCTTTTATCTTTACCTGCAAATAATATGCCAGAAATTCTGTATTACATGATGGATGCTAAGCAAATAAAACATATGAATAAAATAGACCCACAACATGCCTTGTTGGGGTTCTCTTTTCACTGGATACAGTTTTGCTTTAATCTATATCACCTTAAAATTACTCTCATAAAGGTAATTATAGTTCTTTTGAAATCAGAGCCTGCATTTGTTCATTTATTCAGCCAGCAACCTACCAATCATTAATGTTACTATTATACTAATAATATTACCATTATTTCCTCTGGCATTATTTCAGTTGTTTTCAAGTTTGAGTGTGCATATAGTCAACAAAGGTGCTTATTTAAAGTGTAGATTTCTGATCCTCATATCCTCTTATCCTGGAATAGCACCTAGATATCTCAATCCCATCAAGCACACCAAGGAGATATGGATGCAGAAATAACACTCTGGAAACACTAAAGGAAGGCATCATGCCTGTTGCTCTCGTAGGGCTAATAGTTTAGAAGGAAACAAACATGGGATAGTTGACGTAAAAATTCAAGTTGCAGTATGTTTTGGCATGTTTTTTTTCCTTCTTTTTTTTTTAACATGGATCTTTTTTTTTTAAATGATGGATCTATAGACTTTATCCTCAGAATAGTGAAGAAGCACAAAATTTTACTTATATTTATGTATGATTCAACTCCACACTCATAGTCTCTGGATCAGAGCCCCTGGAATAAGGCTATCATTGGGCAATAAAAAAAGTGATCACTTTTACAGGGGTTGAAGAATGGATAAGGTATGTTGGGGGAGATTGGGGGCACTGGAAAGGCCTCATAGAGAAATTCGTGGTGATTTGTAAAATAAACAAGTATGGAGGCTGGTGGCAGAAGGAGGAATGTCTTGAGATTTCAACCAAAAGGAGCAATGTGAACAAACACACAGAGGTGGAGAGCCTGCCCTATTTAGAGAACAGCAAGTATCTTGTCTGTAGGGGCCTATTGTGCTAGATATCAGAGGGCTATAATCCATGATGAGGAGCTGAACTCTATCTTCTACTAATTGTGGAGTGAAAGCAGCACACTGATGATTTTGGTCAACAGAAGAATCTGCTTATACATGCTAGAGGCTTATTTGCAGACCTTATAGTAACTCAATGTCCAAGTACAACAAGAGAAAGCATTTCCTCTTTGTAAGAAACTCAGGCAATGCCTTTCAATGGTTTTCAACATTCTACTCACCCATCCCCCTCTCTCTCTGTCTTCCCCTAGGGAATACTGGAAAGAAAGTTTCTTGCTGCTCTTTATACCAAAATAAAAAATGAGAACAAACCTACCTCCCTTAATTTTGTTTATACTAAAAAAGTCACCAATCTCAATCACAAGTTTTACAAGGTCCTGACTTAATTTTTGGTAAAAAAGCAAATCTCATAAACTCTGAGATGGCTGTTGGCCTGGTCTTTTAGGCACCAGAAGAGAGTCCATCCAGTGAACCAGTCACTCAGAGCTATCTCTATCACACATGACCCCAGGGAATTTAAGTATGTTTAAAGACTGTATGCATTTTTTACAGGGGTTTTAGTGCCACGTGATTCATTTTGGCACTCAATTTTTTTGGTGTGTTCTTAGAAAAGGGAAGAAATACTGGAAAACTATTTTGCTTTGAACTAAAAACAGAGGATCACTACAGCGTGTATTTCTTAACTTTGAGAAATATAATTTCTGTGTCACAGATCTCATCTATATCTATATGAGAGAGAGAATTTACTCTATAATAAATGTATAGAATAGAGTATACTCTCTCAGCACTATGCAGAGGCACCCAGGGATAATGATATGTAGGTTTGATGTTTTCTTTGGAGGAAGAATTCATCATGAGTTTCAAACATATACAAGCTTCATGCATGTCATTTTTAAACATCAAGAACTGTATTTTATAGGGGTTTGAAAACAAAAATTACTGGTAGCAGTGTCCTCAATGTCAAGGTCTGAAAGGTTGATAAACACATCTTGTCAAAGTTCTGCATCATATTAATGTTTGTAAGTGAAGAGGGAGACATTAAAATGCATATTATCAACACTTAAATAGATAACATCAAAATACAATGTGTACAGTTATAATATAAGCTTATATTTAAAATAATCATATTAGAATCAGAGAACCAGGGAAACTGGGTTTTCTGAAGTTTATCCTTAATTGGGCTGAGGTTTTGTGTAACTCTGGGCATTTATCTTTGTTAATCACAGCACAGATTCTCAGGACCATCACTGTCTCAAACATTCTTCCACACTTGCACATCTTCCACTACACATATTTGAAAATAAAATAGCATATCTACCTCAGGGCTTCCAGGCTACAAAGCAAATAAGATAATGTCCTCCTTCTTCATATAATTGTTAGGTTAATATGCACAAATTATAGTGATACCCCAATGATCCAGTTTCCTGTGAAAACAAATGACGCCAATTAAGGAAGATTTAATAAGTTAAATAATGTTTTCAGAAGTAGACATGACCATTAAAGGATAGGTTAGCATGGATGATCTTTCCAGAGTTTTTTTTCCCCCAGTATCAATTATAAGTAAAGAAAAAACAAACAGACAAACAAATATGTACTGGATCTAGCCAACAGAGTATACTATTATATAGCATGAAAAACTTAAGATTCTCAAACAACTGAAATTTTAACATATTAGAGGGTAGACATTTGATTTGAAGGATCATTATTCAGGCCACCTAGATTCAAAATAATGTAGATTCCAACCTAGGTATTCAGTCAGCAAAGCAACTCTCTGGTGCCATACTCAGTATTCTACTTGCTCTATATAAAATAAGAAAATCTTCCAAAGAACGTAGAGGCTTGTGTGTCTGAAAAAATTGGTCCATTTCACCTTCTTGCCTCCAGCTTCTTGCCTCTGCTCATGTGTTCATGAGCTATGTCTCTAGCTCATTGTTTTCACCACTCTCTGTGCACTGATGTGTCTATCAAGTTCATATATGTTTATACTTGCGTAATGTAGACTTAGTAATTCATGTAACTCATGTTTATTGGGCCACTGTGTATTTTACAGTTATTGATTAGGGAAGTGCAATTTCTTTAATTTTTTTGTTAATATCCAAGTACTTACTCTACATGCAATGATCTTTTTAAAGGTTTTATATGTATTACCTCATTTAATCTTTACAATAATATTAGAAGGACATTACTATTATTAGAGGCATTTTACAGATGAGGCATTTACTGTTTTTAGGAGGACATTACTATTATTAGAGGATTAGAAATGTTACAAATTAGATTGCAAATTCAGATAGATAAGCTTCAATTGCTTTTATGTTATACTTTGTCTCCAGACACAGGTGTACTGGAGACAAAGTATAACATAAAAGCAATTGAAGCTTATCTATTGGAATTTGTCCTTTAGAAACAAATGGCTTATTTATGATTTATTCATCTTATGGATGTGAAGGAGATTAAGAAAGTGAAAAATAATTTTGGTTAATGAATTTATTTTAGTTATTTCTTTCATTTATACTTATTTTGCACCAAACCACCTATATCAAGTTGATCTGTAATTTTTTTGGTATCTGTAAGTGTTTATCATAGTCTTAATTATTCATTAGTCATACCATACACTATCAACTACTTTAATCTTTCCACTTACACCCTCTTTAGAACCACCTTTCAAACTTTTCTGTGAATGTAGATATTTGTCATACAACTGTCTTTTGCGGACATATATTCACTCACCTTTTCATACTGACTTTGCTTCAGTTATTTTTTTTGCTTCAGATATTTTTCTGTCATTTTCTCACATATCCATTAATAGACTTTTGCAAATAAGTACATACTTCTGTTCACTTGTGAACAACTGAGTAACAATATATCTCCAGGATGTGAAAAGGTCAGTGCTAACAGACGTGCTCTAACATCCCTTTTTGCTGATGGTGCCTAGTCCTTTAAATGGGTGGAGATGGGATTGGGGAGGGTGGATGAACCAGGAGTCATAGTCATGTGGGGAAACTCCATCAGATTGGTTCTCTGAAAAAGAACCAGGAGGGTCATTTTGCATTTTCTTAATAATTGTGAGGAAGACAAACTAGTTCCATATAGTGGCAGGGAGAGAGCTCAGAGCCAAATAAAAATCTGCTCAGCTTGTCAGTACCTAGGACCTGAAAGTTTATATATCTGAGTGCCTGTCTACTATTTAAGAGTCAAGGCCAAACTTTGATTTGTCATACACACAACTCTCACTGCCTGGATTATGAAAGAGCCTCTTGTCTGACACCCTTTACTATGTAAGATGCAAAAATATGAAGAGAGTGACAGCCTGCTAAGTAGATAAAATTAGTAAGAACTGGAGTCATGCAACTGAGCTGCCTATTTTAATGAAAAGAAAGTTGCAGAATTCCTTGAATAGCACACAGGGATATTTTGAAGGATGTTCTTCCATAATAGGACTAAATATTGTTCTACATTCATTAAAAATTGTGATGATTTAGTCTTTCTAGTTATTAAAATTTCTAAAAGTGAACAAAAAGGAGAAAATGTATTTTCATCAATGATGACTAGAGAATCATGACTAATTTCAGTGAGCATCAATTTGTTCCATTTTCTCATAATAAATGCTGACATTTTTTATAGTCATTGACCCAAACATATTCATAATGGATTTTTTTTCCTTAATTAGGAGAAAATACATTGAAGAGGATAAATACTATAACTCTGCTTTGTGACTGCCTCTTTGGTTGCATAAGATTGTATTATCTTGACTTTTTTCCTGTTGTTTACTCTTTTTTAATATTTTGTAAAGAAGGTTCTCACTTTGTTGCCCAGGCTGTTTTTTGTTTGTTTTATTTATTGTTTTTTGTAGCCTCCTTATTTTTGTCCCAAAACCAAACGTATTGTTCTAGAGGAATGTTTTGTTTTTATCTCTTAACATATCATTCTTTACACAAGGAAATGTCTATTGGCTAAACATAAGAAAGTAATGCCCACTATTCACATGGTGTTATGCTGGGAGGAATGTTCTCTCTAATGATTCACACTTTAAGTTCCCTTTCATGGTAGTCAGATGCAAAACCAACCCTGGCTCATCTGCATATTGACTTTCCTTTTGTGAAATGAAGGTCCATTTGAAACAACTATTGGCTGCATGGAGAAAGCCATGGTAGTTAATTTTACATAAAGACTTTGGAAACTATCCAGAGCCACTATTAAAAGAATCAGTTAAATGTTTTGTTTGAGCCTCAATTCAAATCAGCTTTCTTATCTAATTATAAGATTCTTGGCATTAACAAGTGACCAGCCCTTAGTTGCCTGTGTCAAATAGTCAGCTGTAGCTGTTGGCTTTGGATCAATAATTGAAGCTGTGCTAGGAGAGAGTGAGCCTCTTACTGTGCAGATGAGCTTTCCTTGACTATACTATTTCTCCCTGAATTCTTGTGGGATTCCACAGAAGCACAGTTGTCCTCATTTGTAAATTGCTTAAAAGAGTGTTTAGAATAAATTATTTTTATGAAATTCCATCTCTAGTTCCCAGTTCAGGAGAATGACTGTCTATGGGGGTGTTTCTTCCTTAGAAGAGGGGGATGAATTCTACTTTATGTAAATCACAAGCTTGGCTTTGTCTTGTACAGTGAAAATTTGACTATTCCTCTTCTACTGTGAAATAATTTCAACCAATAGATGCCACTGTTTACATCAGACATCTTGGAACACTTCTCTGCTTCTACTTGGTGTTTTAATGGTTCCTAATCTGAGCAGGGCCTTAAGGAAGTATTTTCTAACCTTATTCGATATTTTAAAAAACAATTTTATCTGAAAGATTTACCTTAAGCATGCTTTTTTAAAAATCTTGAATGTGTTTTCTAATATCATTGCCTATGCACACAACACAAATAAACATTCAATAAAATGTAAGAAATAATAAGAATTAAGACACAAACTTTCTTTATTTTATCTGCATAATATTTTGAACATGTCTTTATATCCTGGAGTCTCTGAGAAAATAAGAACAAACACAAAACTAGAAAGATCAAGATGGGTGTGGAAGAGTACACACAAACACACACACACATACACACAAAAGTTTAGTTATTTGAGTAGAATGGGCAAGGAAGTGGTACATAGCTAGATATGAGCTGCAAAATCTCTTTCCCAGAAAGCATATTTTGGTTATGAGTGTTATTTATATCTGAGTTTGCTTTTAATTGCTATCTTGAGCCTATCAAAATTAATTCCTTAAGACACTTATTCATTTATTTAATGAACCTTGAGGTCTTTCTCTATCTCAGAGACTATTTTAGATACTTGTGATTCAAAAATGAGTAAAACACAGTGTATGCTTCAAGGAACTCACAGTTTATTATGGGAGACATAAGTAAAGACAAATAAATCGAAGCAAGTAAATGTCACTGCAAATATATTTACTTGATATTCTTTTAGGTTGTACTTTAAATTAATCTTAAGGGTGGATAGGAGTTCAGAGGCAATTCAGAGCTGAAACTGGCCTTCTAAAAAAGGGAGGATGGCACATGCAAATGTATGGAGAATGAGAGTGTGTTGCTTTGAGGAATCTAATGATTGCATAAGACTGGAGCACCATGTGCATATGCAGAAAATTACAATATATGGGAGATGTAGGAATGGGGATGGCATGGAAGAAAGCACATAGTAGACAAGGGCTAGACTGGAAAGGTCTTGTAAACCATAATTAAAATTTGAACTTTATCTTTTGAGTGTCCAAGGAACTACTGAGGGATTTCACCCAAGGTAGAGAAATGATGAGATGCATGTTTTTCAATGAGCCACATGGAGTATGGATTTTAGGGGGAAGGGGAAGAAGGAGTGAAAATCAAGGCAGTGAGACCAGTTGAAAAACTTCTGCAATAATTCAAAGAAGAGTTGCCAGGACTAGAAGATTGACCTCCAGTTCTTAAATGGATCTGGAAAAATGTCTCTTTATTCACAGAACCTAACATGTAGTATTGATGAGGTTCAAACAGGTAAAGACCAGAAAAATATATTATGGACTTTATTCTAAATTCTGACATATACACTTGCATGTAAGAAGGCACCATTAAACTTGTGACAATTTATATACTCATACAATAGCTTCCAAATGATGTTGGAGAAAAAAATGTAATAACATGGAAAAGTGATCATAAAATTATGTATGAAAATTATCTTACAAAGAAATATGTAAAGTATAATTCTATTTTCATTCATATTTATACATGAAGATAAATTGTTTTTGAAGTATGCTTCTAAAAATAGAGATGAGATGGGGCCATAGGCAAAAGTCTTATATATATTTTCAAAAGTTTTTAAAGAATGTATTCAGATACATGTATATTAAAAGTATAGTATTTTATATTTCAAGTGTTTTCAAGGAAAACACTTGAAGTATGTATTATGACAAGAGTGGTTATGATCAGTACTGAGATTTGGGTTAATTTTTATTTTTTTCTGTTTGCTTGCTTTACTTCTCAGATTTGTAATTGTGCATTTGTAGTGCCTTGACTACACAAAGAAACAAAGATAAATTATGAGACTTAGATTGTAACCTTCATAATGAAAGGATAAAAGTATAAACTATATATTTGGCATGCAACAGTCACTCACTTAGAATGAACTAAATATTTGTGCTGAATTACATGCAAAAGACACTTGAGAAATTCACTGTTTCCTGGAAAGTCTGTCTTTATTAGTGAGCTTAAAACTACCATAGGAAAAATGAAAGTGAGTTGCCATAAAAAAGAAGAAAGATCATCACAACTCATAGAGAAGTCAAAAAGCAGACTTATATTTGGCATTGTTTATTCAAGGGCACCTGGAGGCTAAACTTGTCCATTCCTAGTGGAGCAGGAGATTTTAGGCTAGCAGAGCTGCAGCCATTAATACATTATTTTGGAATCATCCACCTTATTGCCCTAGTTCTGATTCTGTGTTCACCAAACAAGCCACTTTCTGGTTGTAATTTGGCTATGTGCAGTATTCTCTGAGGAAATCATGAGACTGGGTTCCCACAATGCTCCCACTTGCACTGTGAATGGAGATCTGACAAAAGTCTCTGTTAGTTTTGCAAGTGTATATCTGTCCCTGTGAGGCCGAGGTCTTCTAAAAAAGTGATCAAACTGAAATTTCTGAACAGATCCAGAAGGTGGTGATATGCTCCAGAACTCCCTTTGGTAATCTGTCACCTGAGTTTTCCCTGGAAAATTCTACAAATTTGCATCACCAGTGACTTTTAGCTTGCCTCTCAGAGTTTTACAATATCAACTTATATGTGATAATTCAGCGTTAGGAGGTCTTTTGTTCTGCTGTTATTTAAAAGTTCTATTAGTCATTGAAGTCAACAAAATCTAACTGGACTTACATTGTGTACTTTGCTCTGACTCCACAATCTCTACAGAATATTTGTGAAATATTTTGTACAAACATACAACAGTATTGTTGTTTGCTTAAAATAATAGCAAACATCATAAAATAATTGTGGTACATATATATGTATATATGTATACACACCTAGGTAACACAATTTAATATATGCAGGGTGTCAAAAATGTATACGCATTATATATATATGTATACACACTTTATATTTATATATATATATATCTCCAAATATTAACAGATCTTTATTATTCTTGTTTGAAAATATTGTAATGGTTTGCTTAAGGTTGACCTAGGTTCTAGAGTATCCAACACATACAGATATATTAATCACTCATTAACTATACTGTTGGAGAATAGAATTCATAAATAAGGCCCAGTAACAGAACTGATAACATATATGGATTTAAAGGGAATATTGCTAGATAATTCTGGTGAAGAACTTTCTGTTAGTACAGTTAAGTGTGCTAAGTGTGGTTTTCTATATGTTCTTAACAGACAGTCTGCAAATAGTAATCTGAGATGCTACTTGAAAACAAACTTTCTTAGCTGGGCATGGTAGTGCATGCCTGTAGTTCCAGCTACTTGGAAGGCTGAGGCGGAAGGATCGCCGGAGCCCAGCAGATCGAGGCTGTGGTGGCCGGGAGTGGTCACTGCACTCCAGTCTGGGTGACAGAGTGAGACTCTAACTCAAAAAAAAAAAAAAAAAAAAAGAAAACAAACTTTCTGGTACCAGTGAATCGGCCTTTCTCCACAATCAGATGATTTGTTGTATGGACAATTGTTGGATGGCCACTGATCTAGGTTAATGCAAATTTTATATACAAGATGTTTCCAAAGAATGAGGTAGACTTTTGAAGAATGCCATATTTAAGGTTAAACAACTGGGATTTTTGAACTTAATTTTAGAGCTGTTACTAGAATACAGGTCCCTTAAAGATATGGATTTTAGTTTGCTTTGTTTGCTGATATATCTGAAGTGCTTAGAATAATATCTGGTACACAGTTTGTGCTCAGCATATATTTGTCCAGGGCATGCATAATGATTAAGAGTTTGAGTTTTAGAGCTAAACATAGTTAAATTCCAGTTCATATAGCTTCCCTAAGCCTTGGTATGCAAAATAGGGATATCAATGCCTAAATTATAGATTTAAAATAAAAGTTAAATTAAATAACAGCTGAAGATCATTTAGCAGAGTTCGTAGCACATAGCAAAGTCCTCAATTAATGAGACTTTTTACTTGTATTTCCATTAATAATAATGTTTAGCATATCTGCAGTATTAGATATTAATGAAGTGACATGCTAAATTGAAACTCTAAAAAGAAGTTTTGTTTAGAAATGAATAAATGTAATAATGACATAAATTTGCTTTCTTTTTGTACCCTGCATTGTTAAAGAACCATATGAGTTTGAGTATACATAGTGAAATAAACGCCAAGCACAAAAGACAGATAATTGTATCAATTCGTTATTTAGAGTCCTTTCCTTCCTTCCCTCCTTTTTCCTTTCCTCCCTTTTCTCTCCCTCCTTTCTTTTTCTTTTTCCTTTGTTTATCTTTTTTCTTTCTTCTCTCTTGCTCTCTCCTGCTTTCTTTGTTTCTTTCTTTTCCTTGCTTCATCTTCCCTCCCTCCCTCCCTCCCTTCCTTCCTCCCTTCCTTCCTCCCTTCCTCCCTTCCTTTGTCTTTTGGTCCAAATAGCTTGGATCTTACAGTGGTCTATTGGAAGGCCCAAGTTCAAGGAAGGGAGAAAATAATGGGAAAGGCAAACATTCTACAAAGCTGGTTTTCTGGGTTCTGTTATTCTGTCAGATGGCTTATCTTTTTCTTTTTCTTTTTTAACTTCAGGTTGTATTTAAAAGGTCACACTGGAACAGCAGGAAAACAGAGCAGCCTGATCTTGCATGGTGCTGATTTCAGCACTAAAGATGCTGATAATGACAACTGTATGTGCAAGTGTGCCCTCATGCTAACAGGAGGTAAGTCCTGTGGGGCTCTTTGCTAAGCTATGTTTCATTGGTTTAAGGCTTGAGTTTCTTATCTATGCGGAAGGAGTATGATATTCTGGTCAGAAAACTTACGAGCGAGTTCCTAGAGATTCATTTTATACTGCCCACTAGTTTACCCTGTGTTCTTGTACAAGATATTGCTAGCATATTTAAAAATTTGTCCTCTCCCCAGCAACTATAATGGGGGTGTGTTAAGTGTGGTTCTGGGAAAAAAAAAATAAGCCTTTTGAAGTCACAATTATTCTATCTTCTAAATAATCACCACAATATCCCTACTGGAACAAACAATAATTTGGGAATTCAGTACATCTAGCAATGACTTTTTACAAAGTACTTTGCAACTGTGTAGTAGAGTTAAATGATCATTTAATTGAAAAGCACTAAGAAAAATAAAGTGTAGTTAAACCTAAGGTTATGCCTTTCAGACTAGCTACACCGGGGTTTCCATTCCATGGTATTAACCTTTGCAAGCTATTTTAGCTAGCATAGGAGACACCATTAAGCAATATCATATCATAGAGTAAGAAAGTTAATCCTTTTTGTGTAGTTTCAATAGTTTTACAGCTTTCTGATTTTGCCAAAGGTAGATATTCGATATGGTGCTAGCATGTCTGTAGCACTTCTTCAGCACTTACTTATCCCTCCCCTCGTTTTTGTTTTCTGGTTGGGGTCTCACTCTGTCACTCAAGCTGGAGTGCAGTAGCGTGATCAGGGCTCACTGTAGTCTCAACCTCCTGGGCTCAGGCAATCCTCCCGTCTCAGCCTCTGGAGTAGCTAGGACTAAAGGAACATACCACATGCCTGGCTAATTTTTGTATGTTTTGTAGAGATGAGGTCTTGCTTAGTTGCCTAGACTGGTCTCAAACTCTTGAACTCAAGCAATCTTCCTGCCTCGGCCTCCCAAAGTACTGGAATTACAAACATGAACCACTGTACCTGGTCCTAATCAACTTTCTTAGCAAAGAAGGAGCAGATCCTCGTCTTTAGTCTCAGAGCCTTGGCTAGGCAATGCCATATACCTAGAATTAAATAACATTATTTTGTTTTAATTTTACATGTTTTATATCTACCTTCTATTATAACAAGTTATACTGGTTTCTTTTTAAAAATAGAAATGTTTAATTTTAAAATGCATTCACAATATTTTGTATCTAACAAATAATTGACTTAAAAAATGTTAGTTAAATATTAACAAAAGTTGTAAATGGATATAGCAAAATCTGTGAAGTTGATACACAACTGACTAAAGTTTAGGAAACACTAAGCTAAAACCTGATGGTAAATGATGTAAATCAAGAATGTTACAGACTCTGGCAGAAAGGACTTGGCACCAAGCAAAACTGTCAGGAAAACCTCTTTTTCAGTGTTTTTCTTAATACATTTTTTGTGTTGTTTCCTTCTCTTACTGTAATAGCAATCATTCCCATCTTCAACACTCCTGATACACTTTTTGTATTATTCTATAACAAAACATGCTTTCATACTAGTAAGCAAAAACCGGTTCAAATCTAATAGTTTTCTTCCCCAGATACTGTATTACTACCATTATTATTATACATTATTATATGTTACTGCACATGTTGTACCATCTTACTTGAACTCCAGACAACCTCTATGAAACAGCAGGGTGAGAAATTCACCTCTACTTAGTACATAAGGAAATAAAAAGTCAGTTAATGTTTGCCATTTCATCCTTAAAATCTAGCACAGTAGATCGTGATACATAGAAATGCAATAGGAAATATAGTGCATGACTGAATGAGTGATCATCTTGTAACACTTTATATCACTTTTAAAATTTAAAGCCAATGAAATAAACCATTAGGTTGACTTTTTTTTTACCCTCATCAATTGATAGAGCATGGAAAAGTAAGGAAGAAAACTTTGGGGAAAATCTTTGCATACTCTTCCCCATCCCCAGCCCCTACATTACTACAATTACCAAATCACAGCCCGTTGATCCCCATCCATGCCACCTATATTGACATCATTTAAGTGTGAGACCAGCCCCCGTATTGTCAAAACCAACTTATTATTAGTATGCCTCTGTCATATTTTTTAAGCTTTGAATATATTATCTTGGTATCACATTCAATTTCATCAAATATTTAAGAGTTTCCTATATGTAATTTTGTAACTACACAGCCCCCAAAATTGTTGCTATAATTCTGGTATTTTTTTTTTCTGAGTTGGAGTCTCACTCTATCTCCCAGGCTGGAGTGCAGTGGCACATACACTGTCACCCCAGAGTTGACCTGTTGGGCTCCAACGATCCTTCCGCCTCAGTCCTCCAAGTAGCCAGAACCGCAGGCTTGTGTTGCTACCATGCCTGGCTAATTTTTATTTATTATAAAGACAAGGTCTCGCCAAGTTGCCCGGGCTGTTCTCAAATCCGCGGGCTCAGGCAGTCCACTCACCTTGGCCTCCCAAAGTTCTGGGATTACAGACTGAGACACCAAACCTGGTCTCTAGTATGTTTAAAACATGGTACACACATGGTAGGTCTTGAACTTTTCCCTGAAAGGAAATTTTTATTTTCATTACCTCCCTGATCTTGTAAATGAAATTTTCAGCAATTTTATATATAGACATAAGGAATTTGATTTTTTGGTTTCCTGGCCATTTTAATGTTGAAATACACTTCATTTTCTCCATGTTTATTTTTACAGATAATTTTTCGTACCAAATAAACACAATACATAAAAGACCAACAGTAAAATATTTCAAATGTGTCCTTAGAAGAATGTTCCAATATATTCATATTCCTGTCATAATAATAAAAATATGGAGTGAAGCAAAGAGGAGAATGCACATGTTGTCAATGAGAACTTTTTTGCTCAGATTTATGATTTTATTTCTACTTTAAATGACTGAACTTTGTCATGTTTTTTCATCCATAATCATTCCTGGATCCACATCTTACTCGCTAATAAACACTTACGTTGGGGACAGAAAATTTCCACTATTGCTCAGACTGGAATAGTCTAAGTAAATATATTTTTGTGAAAAACCATTACCCTATCAAATATCCTTTTGAAGGAATCCAGGTCTTGCAAAGTTATTCACTCTGCAAAGCTAAAATGTGGAATTTAGATAGCTAAGAGCTGGAGAACATAAGGATGAATATCAGTGACAGTCCAGGTGACTGGAATATTGCCTGGAACTTATGTCCTTACTTAGCCACTTTCCACCGCCACAATTTATTCTCTGTCAAATTTTCCCTTAGAACCACTTTTTTCATCTAATGATTTTTCCTTTCTTCTTCTTCTTCTTTTTTTAATATATTTGTATTTGACTCTTTTAAGTAATGAGTCTTCATATTCTTTGAAACTAGTAACTCATGGCTCTTTGTCATCTTCGATTAAAGCTTTGTTTTATCTTCTTTATTTATATGTATATTTCCTTTGTTTCTAAAAGGAATTCAGAGTAAAAGTAAGATTTATTGCCCACTAACTGTCCTAGTTGGTTTTCTTCAAGTACATGAAGGGATTTTTGTTGGAGATTGTGGTATCCTTATTATTCTTATCTGTCTAAGACTGAACAACAAGAGATAGGCTTAATTGAAAGCAGAAGGTATTTCAGCTAGACACAAGGTAGAACAATTTGATCTTTTTTCTTCTTTCCTAACATCCCAACTTCTTAACTTTCTTCTATCAATTTGATGTATTTTTACGAGTATCTACAAAGAGGGTCAACTACTATTACAGAAATGAGTACTACAGAATAGAGTTTACTTCTATTGAGGGAGATTGTCAGCAAAAAGTAAACAATAAATAAAAACATTTCAAACCCTAACAAGTTCTGTGGAGAAAATATAACATGAATTTGTTATTAGAGGAAGGGAGAAGCAACTTTAAATGGAGTGTCAGGGATCCAAAGCTAGAATGAGTTACCAGGGAGGATTATGCATTACTAGTCATGAACATCTTCAAGAAAAGAATAAAAGCCTATTTATTTGAAAGAGTTTAGTTATGCATTTTTGTAGTTATGGGTCTAGTAAAGCCTCTTATGTTTTCTTCTGTTCCTAAGAGTCTATGATCCCATGTAGTTAATACAATTGCTAATAGGGAAAACTAGTAAATTACTCTTCTTGCATAAGTGGTAATTTGTCGTACATTGTGAAGTTGAAAGGAGACATCCTAGACTGAAAAAAAATCATACATTTGCATCAATAGAAATAGCACAATGTTTGACATCCCCTTTCCCAGAAGTATGTGTACTTGTTAAGAGGGTCAACTACTAATCCTACCTTACAAGAAAGCCAGTAATTCAATATCAAAAGCCAGTTTTAATATTGAGTAATTTTGTGTTTCATTGCACATTTCTTACTGAACAGGGGCATCTATATCAAAAGCACTCCTTAATTAGCCATAAAATAGAGATAAATTGTCAACACAGATCTATAAGCTAGAGTTATACGTGCTGTGTAATTGCTATTGAACTTGGGAAAATGTTGAAGTTTTGTCCATAGTTGTCCTTCTTTATAGAAGATATTACTGCAAATCCATATTTTTCTTTATTGGAAAGAATACACTTGAAAGGTGATTATAGGAAATATTTTCCTAGTCATTTAGGAAAGTTCCTATTATTCTATTCTGAGCTCCCCAAAAGGGGTAAATTTCATTTAAAACTTAAGTAGTTTTATCTACTATTTAACATGAAGAAAATGAAAATGTAATCTTATGCAATGCATGATTTGTTTGTATAGATTTCTTGTATATAAAAATAAATATTTAAAAAATTCTGATTCCAAAATTAAGACAATGAAAATCATTTAAGGAACTAAACCATGGTCTTTAGTACTAAATTAGGATTTTTCAAAATACTATTTCTAAAAGCCTGTTTAAGATACAATTGTTAAACTATAATTATTACGATTGTAATAAAAAATAATTATTCCTAAAAGTCTGTTGTAAACTATAAGTATTAAAGGTTACTAACAACAAAAACTAAACAAACATGTTATTGTTTTACATTCCGTATTGTACTTTTCTTTCAATGCAATTTCCGTATTTAGTACATAAAATAAAAACTATGTGACAATGTGACCTAACCTTCTATAGAAAGAATCTGTTGCGGTAGAAACTCTGACTTCTTTTCCCACGCATAAACCATGTCAGCTGACAGGCAAGACTTTCTAAAGCTAACAAAGGATATTTCTCAGTTCAGTTCTTAAAGAGAGGATAAAACCATACACATAAATTTCTTAGTTTACCCTAGAAGTTTCCAGATGCTAACAGCAGAGAGTTGATAAATGCTTGCTTTGCCTGCCATATAATCTTGAAGAAGACAAAGAAAATGAGGGAAGCTAACAGCTTCTTCAACCAGTGAATGATGTTGAAGTAACAAGATCTTTGGGCAAATATAATCATCTTGGCATTTCTAATAACCCAGGAAGGACATGCTAAGCATTGACAGCAGATGAGAAATACCCAATTACTTGTATTTGTATTGTACTCTAAGAATAAGATGACAAATATTTATTAAGCTCTTACCAACATTTTTGTATTACCCTAAATGATTTATATTGAAGAACTTAAATTCCCACAAGCCCTCTGAAGTAGAGACAACAATAGTACCTTTGGAAAGAACTGAGATACAGAAAAGTTACATAGTTTGCCAAAGTTCACAGAATCTGTGTCAGAGGTAGAATTTGAATGCAAGTACTCAACCTCCAGCACACTTTGTTTTGTCTACTCTTTCTACTGCCACTTTTAAAAGGAAGGACATTTAAAGAGAATGATAGAGCTCTATTTTGCTGTTTGCAGCATCTTTTCTGAAGCACTTCCTCACTTAAGCATGGTTAAAAGTGAAATGAAGTCCGAGGGAGAAGAAACAGTAAGAAAATACCTAGAAATTTTAAATTAATTCAGTATTGCAGTCCAGGATAAACAACTTTTCATCTTTGGAACAAAACGAAGAGAAAAGAGAAAAAAAAAAAAAAGCCAATTCCTTGGTCTGAAGGGGATATAGTACGAGATGACAGAAGGAATGCAGACATCTAGAAAGGTCTTTTGCCTCCAGTACACAAAACCCATGCAGCTGCTTCTTGAGCCCAGCTATGGGTAGGGCTAACTTTATACACATAAACTCATCAAATGATTTTTCCATTCTGATTCTACAAATAACAATGGCCCAAATCAATTCAGTTTAGCATCACTGAGGAGAGACCCAAATCTTAATTTTTTGCATATTGCTGATTAGGATGCATGCATTGAAAATGAATAAAAGAAATCCACAGACACAATTATACCTTTTCATTCTGCTGTACTTTTTACCTTGGAAAAAAAAGTGTTGAGAGACGTTTTGTTTAGGATCAGAAGAATTTGAGAGTTGGGTTTCTTAACTAGCATTCAAATAAATGTGAACTTCCTGACTACAAAGTTTAGAATCAAATTCCTATTTTCTGGGCAAAGTTTCATTTATTAGCAATAAAATGTGAATTTTCTGCTTCAAAGATAAAAGAATCAAATGGTTTTTAAAGGCCTGGGATAGTTATTACAAAACTAAATTTTAATGAGTTAAGTGTAAATGAATTAAAAACATGCATCTCAGATTTCTTATTAAAATATACATGAGGTTACAGGTTATGAAGAAAAATGCTTGGCAAAGGACAAGTCAGCAGTTGCCAGCCTTAAAACATTTGAGACAGTTTATCAGTTGTTCCAATAGCAGATGGAAGTTGCTTTCTTCATCCTTTGCTTGCATCACCAAGTTCTTTTAGTCTTAAAGTGCATTTCCTGGATTAGCGTCTTCAGCATATTTCTTAGTTGTTATTCCCAGGTACATACAAGTACACAGTTAATATTTCCACAAGACACAGAGAATATATAATCCAGACTTTTTGTGTATCATGTCATAAAACAACTTCATGCCCAGGCGTACTCCTCTGAACATACATACAGAACATTTTCATTCAATACAGACTTTTCATATGTGCTAGGTATCTACGAGCACCTACCAATTCCAAACATACATATGAGAAACCAGGATTCTGCTGTACTTTCGCCTGCTTTAGACCACATCTTAGCAGGATTCATGTTGAAAATACCTGGCCATGCTTAACTTATTTTAAAGAAAAGTAGAAAGTGGACAAACTCTGAAATATTTTATATGAAAAATTCCTTTGTCTAGCTCGTTTTAACATGTGTCAGAGAAAACAGAGAATACTTACTGCACAGAAATAACTACTTTTACCTTGAAGTTCAGAATCTTTTATAATAGAATCAAAATTGTTATGAGAAATAATTGCTCTTTTATTTTATCTTCTGCCACCTTGATTCATTGTCTTTATTATCGATTGCTCTCTGATGAACCACTGATCTTAAGATAAAGAGTTAATGGAACATTTCAAGCTGTTTGATTACTCAGGAAATCAAAACAAAACATTGATAAAAAAGCCCATGTTAGGTTCTTAAATACCACGTTTTTATAATATGGACATTGTGTAACTGTACTCCATGTTAGCTCCAAATTATTTTTATTCTTTTCTAATAGACCCCACCAAGCAAATAAGAAATTATGTTGGCAATGATGACCTTGTCTTCATTATTGAATTACTTTGATGCACCACAAGATCTCATCCCTTTTGTTCTTTCCCAAAACTTTCTGCCCCATTTCCTAGATAACATATACCAAACACTTAGATAGAATTTTACAGGCTCTAATAGTGCATCATCTCATTTGATCCCTAAAATTGTGCTGTGGAAATGGTTGGTCAGACATTATAAACCATGTATCATCACTGTGACCTTAGAAAAGTTACTCAAACACCGTGAGCATGGGTATCTTTATGGTATTTGCCATAACACATAAAGCTATTTTGGGGATACAATGAGAAAGTACGTATAAATATGTTCCCAGTAACTATTAAAAAAAATCAAATATTATTGGTATTATTGCTCTGGGTTATTGATTAATGAAGTCAGCATCAAAGTCAAAGTCTTCTAACTATTCTGGCGCTCTCCAGGCTCCCCATTGCCCACAAGAAAATTTCTAAGAGTGTAATTAAAACCTCTATGTTCTCCCTCCTATTTATTTTTCTAGCCCTGTATTCTCCAACCCCTTACCCACTGGCACTCCAGCCAAGCCACACTGCTGGCAGACATTCTTCCTGCTCTTCCAGAGCAAAGACTGTGTTTAGAAGTTCTTTCTATCCAGTGAACTCATACCCATCCTTCAGGACCCAGAGTAGCTATTGAATGAATGAGCTTTGTGGTTCTCCAGGCAGTTAGGACTTTCTACCTCTATATTTCCATAGGATTATCCTCATCTCTTTGTTTAATGGCTATCCGCCCTCTTCTTCTTCTTCTTCTTTTTTTTTAACGTATTTTGTTTCTCACCTACTCAAAACTGTGCATGCTTTGAAGTCAGGAATTTTGTTTCACCTAAGCTCTGTCCATTGCTCAATATTTGTGGAATTGATTCTAGACTCATTTTCTCCCCTTCATCATGCTGCCACATATGCTCAGGATGGTTTTGGCAGATCTCATAGAATGAGGGCTCTAAATAATGTTTAACCTGGCAGATCTGGTTTCTCTCGTTAAATGTTGGTTCCCATTCCTAGAAAATGTTTTACTTGTTCACCTGACAATGGACAAGAAGACTGACTAAACTATACATTTCTTTCCTACAAACATTGTTTAACTTTTTTTTTGACCTTTAATTTTGTTATTTAAAAGATGCGGGGTACAATTCAGATTTAGGTATACAAATGTTCATTATGCAGGTACTCTTGTTGATGAGGTGTGCTAGTCCCCTGGCAGATGCCCACTACTGCCAATCCTGCCTCTTCCCCTCACAGCAGTTTCCTGCTACTACCAATTCTTTTCTTATAGTATTACGATAATTGTTCAAGGTACACTTATGAGTAAGAACATATGATACTCATTTCTTTGTTTCTGTGATATATTACTCAGTATTATAGACTCTAAGTCCATCCAGGCTACTGTGAAGTTTATGATTTTGTCCTTCTCTATGGCTGCACAATATTCCATCATGTATATGTACCACATATTTTTTATCCAGTCCTCTTTTGATGGGCAGCATAGTTGGTTACATGTTCTTGCTATTGTGAACAATGCTGCAATAAACGTATGTGTGCAGGTATCTTTTTCATGGAGTGATTTGAGTTCTTCTGGGTATCTTCCCAGTAGGGGAATTGCGGGCTTGTTGATTTTTAGATCTTTTAGGAATCGCCACACTGTTTTCCACAGAGGCTGTACTAGTTGACATTCCCACCAACAGTGTAGAAGTGTTCCCTTTTCATCGCATCCTCTCCAGAATCTGTTGTTTTTTGAGGTATTGATGATGGCCGTCCTGACTGGAGTTAGGTGGTATCTCAGTGTAGTTTTAATACGCATTTCTTTGATGACTAGTGAGGTTGAGCTTTTTTTCATGTATATGTTGTTTGCTCATATATCTTCTTTTGAGAAGTGTCTACTCATATATTTTGTCTATTTTGCAATGAGGCTGTTTGTTTTTTTCTTTTCTGCACTTTTTACCAAGACTGCTTATTTTTCCACCTTCATTTCCTACAAGTCATCCTGTAATACATCACGATGTACCAGCTATACTGCTATCCTTTCAGTCTCTAAAAACACCTAGCTCTTTCTTCTTCACAGCATTTGCATGTGCTATAATACTTTATAATAGAATTGAAATTGTCATAAGAAATAATTGTTCATTTATTTCATTTTTTGCCATCTTAATTCATCATTTTTTTTTTTTTTGAGTTGGAGTCTCTGTTGCCCAGACTGGAGTGCAGTGGCTGCTCCCGGCCACTGTAGACTCGACCTGCTGGGCTCCGGCGATCCTTCCACCTCAGCCTTCCGAGTAGTCAGAATTACAGGCATGTGCTACCACGCCTGGCTGATTTTTTGATTTATTGTAGAGATGAGGTCAGGATCAAATAAGATGACACACTATTAAAGCATGTAAAATCTCTATCAGAGAGCAATTCATCATTTTTATTATAAATTGCTCTCTGATAGAGATTTTACATGCTTTAATAGTGTGTCATCTTATTTGATCCTTAAAACTTATCTTAGAAACAAAGAACAGAGTACCATATGTTCTCACTCATAAGTGGACCTTGAATAATTATAATGCTATAAGAAAGTGTTTGGTAGTAATGGGAAACTGTCGGGGGGGTTGGGATTGGAGTTAAGGGAAATTGCTAGGGGAGGGAGGGGCATACCTCATCAACAAGGGTACCTGCATAATCAATGTTTGTATACCTAACTCTGAATTGTACCCCACATCTTTATAATAAAAAAAATTTAAAAAGAAACTTAGAAGAGTCTTTTCCCATCCTCATGGACTTTCTCCCTCTTTAACTTCAGTTCATTCAATATCAACTTCAATGAATGGGAAAAGTTGAGTTATTCTCCTTCAGAGCTCCTGATTATTTCCTTCATGCCATTTTTTGGTCAGGATCTGTAGTTATTTTATTTATTTGATTACATTTTTTTCCTGTTTCTCACATTAGAAGTGAGTTCCATGAGGGTAAGAACCATAATTATTTTGCTGAGTATTGTATAACAACATTTCACAATAATTACATATTGAAGGGTAAATAAAAGAAAATGAATACAATAAGTATGGATGCTATATGTTGGCATGCCTATCAAATACAGCTTTTTAGTAAACTAAGTAGTTTACTAAACAATGACTGGTCAATCAGTCAAAGTCCATCGGTCAGTCAATAAACCTGCTGCCATGTGCCAGTCATTCATTAACCAAACTCTGCTATGTAAAGTACCAAACATGAGGCAAGAGCTATTATATAAGCTATGACTTTCTAATGCTTTTAGGATGATGAAGAAAATGTTAGGTGATCCAGTCTGTGGATCATCTCAGCTTCAGACGACTGTCCTCTTGCTGACCATGACCCAGCCAAGTGACCTTCTTTCTATGTCTCCAAAATGCCATTCTCCTTATCACAAACATTACCCTACTCATTAGAGAAAATACATAAGACCAGTTTATCTGATTCACTCACAAGCTCCTACTGTTTCTTGTCTCTTTCCTGAGTACACCCAGTTTCCCACTGAATGTATCCTTTAGCCTGTGCCCTTTATTGCCAGGCTGTTGTTGCAACAGACATGTCCTTTCACACTCCTTTGGGACACATGACTTTCTATAAACCAAATAAACAAAATCACATATTTTTTCTTTTTTACCATGAGTACTCTAATGCAGATTGGAATATCATTCTATGATTTATTGTCAGTCTCAATAGAAGAATAAGTGTGTTTGCTTGAGAGACTATGGTGGATATTTGAAGGACTTTGAAAGGCTCATCAATATGTTGCAAGAGTGGTGTTTCAAGAAGGGCACAGAAAAGGAGGAGAAAAGTGAAAACACAGAAGCTATCATGTTGAATTTCATTTAGAGTTTCGTTTTAGTCCTTTAGAAAAAGTCTTCTGGGTAAATAAATTTTCCAGTATTAGAATATATTTTGTAACATAAATAGCATACTTTTACTAGCTGTACTGATTAAATATTGGAGGAATTAATCTTAAGGAGGAAAAAAAGGTCGAATGTTACAGTTCTTCCTTCTTTGCCAAACAAGAACCTTCTTGTCTCTCATGTTTTGACTGCATTAACATTTATGTTGTTTGCATACAGTTGGTAAAACAGCACTGAATATAGTGTCTTTCTAAATTCATCAGACATACTATATAGTTCCCCGGTATGAATTCGTGATTAATCCAGCTTGTTAGGCCTCTCATGTGACTTTATAAACATAACTCAGCTGTATTCATCTTCCAGAATTGAAAAATGAGAACGAGTTTTCCTTCATTTAACTTTTTCTAAAGTTTCTACAAGATGGTGCTCATGTTACAGTTAAACATCAGCTGTACAGCTTTCTCTTTCTTTAGCTATTAGTCCCTGAGGTAGAAGTCTGTAATCAAAGAGAGGTCAACTGTATCCAAATAAAAAATATGCCAGAATGTCTCTGGCATAAATCTCTCCTTAAAGATTCAGTAGTGTTACTTCAGGAGAGGGGAAAAAGTACTGTTTTATTTAAAAATCTAAGAACTTAATTCATAAAAAAGAAACTGAGTTATCCAGTCATCCTAACGGGGAGCTATGCAAGTACAGGATTTCCACATTACTCGTCCAGTTGTTTTTCTGTTTACTAAGTTTGGAAAGCACTTAATCATAGATAAAATATTACTATATAGTAAATATATGACTACTGTTGATGAATATCCACCGTGTCGTTATACTCTATAGAGAGGACATTTTTTTTTTTTTTTTTTGAGTTGGAGTTTCACTCTGTCGCCCAGACTGGAGTGCAATGGCTGCTCCTGGCCACCGCAGCCTCCACCTGCTGGGCTCCGGCGATCCTTCCACCTCAGCCTTCCAAGTAGCCGGAATTACAGGCATGCGCTACCACGCCCAGCTGATTTTTTGATTTATTGTAGAGATGAGGTCTTGCTGCCCAGACGGGTCTCAAACCCGCGGGCTCAGGCAATCCACTCACCTCAGCCTCCCAAAGGCGCGGGATTGCAGGCTGAGCCACCGAGCCTGGCTAGAGAGGACATTAACTAAAAGTCTATTTTAGCATTATAATCATTGTATAGTATCCAGTTAATTTTAGAAGCAACTTAGAACTAGCTCTTGACAAAATTATAAAGCAGATAGAGAAAATCTTTCTATTTAGATGTCAGTTGGTTGTCTAAGTTTCCGAATTTCCTCACTAATAAAATATTGTTCTATTGCCAATAACAATCATAAGGTGGAATGTCTCTCATGGGTATCTGCACTTGTCTTATATATAAGTTCAGGTATGATTTATGTTGTATCCTGAAGGCCAGAGCCTTCCCAGCATCACAATTTCAGTTACATCACATTTAAAGTGGTTTTCATGAAAACATTTCTTTCTCTGATTGTTTATGCAAATCCTAAATCAGAAGTCATTTAAAATAAGAAAGACTTATTGAATGCCTTCTATTTGCAAATAATCATAAGTACAAACAAATTTCCCATCGGTTAATCCCATCATTTCCAAATGTTTCATTTACTTATAATTGTTTCTTCTCCTTCTCTCTTTCATTATGAATTAATTTTTCAGGCTGGTGGTTTGATGCTTGTGGTCCCTCCAATCTAAATGGAATGTTCTATACTGCGGGACAAAATCATGGAAAACTGAATGGGATAAAGTGGCACTACTTTAAAGGGCCTAGTTACTCCTTACGTTCCACTACTATGATGATTCGACCTTTGGATTTTTGAAAGCACAATGTCAGAAGCAATTACAAAAGCAACAAAGAAATCTGGAGAAGCTGCCAGATGAGAAACTGCTTGAAAACTTCTGAAGCAAACAATATTGTCTCCCTTAACAGCAACACGTGTTGGTCATGTGAAGTCACCAAGGTTCTTGACTGTGGATTTGTAGCCTTCTGAGTTCACGAAAGTCTCTACTTGGGGCCACCACGTTCATATGGCTTGACTATAGAATATGCCACTGACTGCCATGCTTTAAAAAGGGAAGAAACTGCTCAGCTTGCTGTGCTTCAAACTACTACTGGATCTTATTTTGAAACTACAGTAGCCAGATGATAAATATGGTTAATGTCATGTAAAGCAGAAAAATGAATAAAAATAGAATATACACAAAGAATAGAAACAGGCCTGCCATAATCTTTTGGAAAAGATGTATTATTACACCAGTGAAAAGGTGTCATATCTATGCAAACCTACTAACAAATATGTTTATTCTGTTACACAATTCTGATAAGAGTTCAGGAAAAACATCACATTCCTCTGAGTTGGTTAAATGTTAATGGATTTCAGAAGCCCAGTTCCGACATCATACTTAATAGTTTATTTGGTTTACCCATCTTCAAATGCAAGTTCCAGTTTTGCAAGCTATAATCAATCATAGAACATGGATATTAACAATGTGAGGCAGAAACAAACTCTATTACTCTTTGATTTTTTTTTTGACTTTTTTTTTAAATTGACATACTCAAGTAAGGACTTATGAGGTAAAAAAATTACTATCCCCCTACTATGGCTTTCATTTATTTTTAAAACTGACTGACTGATATATAAATATATTTATAGCCTGAGTAAAGTTTGAAGAATGAGAAATATATCATCAAGTTCTTAAAATAATATACATGCATTTAATATTTCCTTTGATATAATACCAGAAAGCAGTATTTTGGAGTATATTAAGTTGGAGAAAAACCAAGTAAACTGGAGGAGTTCATTTTACAGTATCTTGCATGTGTATGCATATGGGTAACTTCATTATTTTAAGATACATTCGTTATTTTTAGAATTTCAGTTCTACACCCTGTAATTTCTTACTAAATTAAATTTTAACATGTTTACCAGATTCATCCTATTCCAGCTTCTATAGAAGATACACTTTTAAGTGTATGAAAAATAAAATAATTATAAATACCATTGTACTTAGCATGTTTATATCCATGATAAACCTCATAGCTATTAAATCTGAAATATGCAATGTTGTCCTTAATTAATACAAATAAACACAAGTGCTCCAAGAAATCTATTATATTGCTTGATGAAACACATTACTATTCATATTTTTCTTCTTCAGTCTGCTTTCTAAGGCAATTTTTAATTTTTAAAAATTATTATCATTAGTGGAGAAAATTGTAAAAACATTGTATATTATATGTAAGGGAAACACACATACACACAAAGAAAATAAATCACAGTTATCTGACTAATTAAGAGAAATTCTGACTGTTATCTGCTATAAATTTCTCAATGAAAGTATTTCTATGGGATATTCTATTTTAAGTGAAATTTTGGGCACAGATTTTTGTGGGAACTTGAAATTATTACAGTATTTTATAAAAAAATTACTCTCTGCCTCTAAGTATTCAAGATTACAATAGTGGACAGTTTTTTAAAAATATATGGGTTATTATGGGATGAGAGAATTGAAATATATACTGAGTCTTCTTTCTTAGAAAATAACTTTTTTTTTCAAGGTAATAATACCAATTTCAGAGTTGGGTGCTTGATTTACCATGCCTTACTAGCTTTCCTCCATTTGAGAGGATAAAGCTGTTCACATTTTTAATAATTTGTTTTTAAAAATTTACTACTAAGTCTTTTTATATTTATGTATCTGTATACAAATCTTTTTTTGTCTTACAAATGATATTTGCAGGTATTATACAATTTTTCTGTTCTTGATGGTTCCTTCATAGCACAGTTAAGTCTCCATCCCTAAAAATCTTCTTGATTGTTTCCATTTAGGTAAAAGAGAATGAGTGTTTTGTTCTGTTGTGTTTCTACAGAATTTTTTTTTTACCAGTCTGGATAAAAAACTATTTCTAAACTCATATTACAAAAATAAAATAAAATAATGAAAAAAAGAAAGCATGATATCTACCATTTTGTTATCTGGGTTTTAAAAATGAGATATTGTTTTCAATTATTTATAATAAAAGTATAAAATGATTTATGACTCCATTATGTGCATTGTGTAATGCTTACATGCTTATAGAAATTTATCATATATAACCTTTGCATTTAATTATTTCAGAATAGGATAATTAGGCATTCGAATTTTGTCTTTAAATTTTTATTTCAATAAAATCCATGGTTTTTATTCAAATTTCTTCATTTCAATCACAACATTGATTTTAAAAATTGAAAATAATATTTGTGCAACCTCATCTCATTATGAAAATAAGGAATCACTGAAAAAATATCTACCAAGTGAACTATAACTTGAATCTTTGAAAAGCTTTTGGTCTGGGATGAAATAAGAATGAGTAGCCTAGCCAGGCTCGGTTGCTCAGCCAGTAATCCCGTGCCTTTGGGAGGCTGAGGTGAGTGGATTGCCTGAGCCCGCG
>NW_007252264.1:228403-242976 GCF_000164805.1 Carlito syrichta | reverse complement strand
TGGGCAGCGAGACCTCATCTCTACAATAAATAAAAAAAAAAATCAGCTGGACGTGGTAGCACATGCCTGTAATTCTGGCTACTTGGAAGGCTGAGGCGGAAGGATCGCCGGAGTCCGGCAGTTCGAGGCTGCAGTGGCCGGGAGCGGCCACTGCACTCCAGTCTGGGCGACAGAGTGAGACTCCAACTCAAAAAAAAAAAAAAGAATAATTAGCCTCAATAGAATAGTAGACCAAAGCAAGGAATGTGAGTCCCACGTCACTACCGTATGACTATCTTGTCCTGCTAATTATTTAATTCTATATTATAATATGACAATGGACAAATCATTTTGGGAACTCTGAATGTGGAATAAGAGGATATGTGCTGAATATTTGCATTTGGTATAAAGGAGAAAAGGGATAGATCATAAAGGAGATGGCACTCGCTATTCAATCCTGACATCCTATCAGCAGTCTTATCACTTGTCCTTGCAGTGAAGTTTCTTACCCTTGCCCTTGATTTTGCTGCCATTGCCACCCCATTTATCAAAACTTCATGAATATCCACCTAGATGGTTGGAAAATATATTCTTTCTTCTGCCTCTCTCTACTCCTGTTCACCCTATACGAGCAAAAGCTTATTTCTCCTAAAGGCAGACTTCTGAACATGTTTCTCCCTGCTCGGTTCTTCAGTGCTTCTTAACTACTAGCCTAATTTAAAATAGCATGTCAGGTTAGCCCCAACCTGCATCACCAGACAGCTTCATTCGAACTACTGAGTGTTTCAAGTAAAATGAAGAAGTTCTTGGTAGACTACTTGTGAAAATGATGCCTATTCTACCACATTCTGTAACCAGGCCCTTTCCAATGTGATTTTGTAGCTTGTCCCAGAAAGTGGTAGAGTCTATTTTCTCACCCCCAGAATGAATGGTTTGGGATTTGCTGTAGCAAATAGGACACAGAAGTGACTGTGTGCCAGTTCTGAGTCTGATCAGCAACATTCTACTTTTGCCATGAAATAGATCTCATGATAGCCTTATAGAGGATTAGAGACCGTGTGGAACAAGACCGAGTCTACCAGATGAGACCACTTGGACCAGCCAGCCAACAGCTTACTCATCAGCTGATTCTAGATATGTGAGTGACTTCAGCTGAGATCAACCAAGTCTGGCTCAGATTAGCAGAACTGCCCAGGTATAATTAAGAGAAACAGCAAGAATTGTTGTCTGAAGCCACTACTCTTCAGGGATTTTATTAAATACTACTGTTGTAGCATTAGCTAACTGATACAAAATACTGTACTGCAGTCTCTACCTACCCAAAATTCCCAGTCACATGAATTGTATCGTCCTAAGTCCAGAACTACTGTCTGGAATGAGTCTTTTTCTTCAGCTCAGATGGGCAAACAAAATCCTCTAACAATCTTCTAGGATGCACCAATATATTAGCTGCTTTGTGACCCATTTTCTAATTCTCTCTATTAATTATCTACCTCTCTGCACTCATATACTCTTACAGCTTTAACATAATTTGGTTGAGTTGTTGTATATCTTCTACTGTTTTGTAAGAGGCTGTCTCTCTTGCGCTCTCTCTCTTTTTTTTTTTTTTTAATTCCCCATAGTACCTAGCAGAAGCTTGTTATTTGTTGATCGTAATTGAATTGCTCTGAAAGATTAGGAAATTCTTTTTTCTATACACAATCCAACACTCAGTTTTGACTACTATATTAAATAATTTTATTTCAGTCTTTGAATTTAGCCTATTTTCTCCAGAAAAAATATGTCCAAATGTATAAATTTAGTTATTTCAGAAATTCACTATTTTACCAAGTTTGCTGGAACATATATATTATGTAAATTGAGGGAAACCTGCATGCTTCTTTTGATCTTAAAATGATAGAAATATATATACTATTGAATTGTGATTACTTATTTATTACTTACACTTTTATTACTGCTATTATTATTTTACCATAAGGTGAATTATAACATTCAGGAAGTTTGATTAAAATTCAACTGAAGTTTTTTTCCTAGTTGATCTGGCTCTTTTTAAAATAAAAGTAGCCTTTGAGAATTCAAGGTATTTTAATTTATCAACTGCTTGCTATATATTAGCCATTGAGGTTAGGATATTAAACATAATAAAGGGATTCCTAGGAAAAACCGGCATTAATCAAGTCATTACATCTCATGTATTCATTTAAGAAAGCAAGCAGTAGACTCATCTCCAGTGAGGAGTAAATAATAAATAATATTTAAGATTGAGTACTCCCAAGGTTTTGCCTTTTAACTCAGGACACAGTCTCAAACTCTGATGTATTAATTTTCATCAAAGTGTGAATAGATAGATATTTTGCTTTATTTGTTTTGGTGAAGAACAGACTGACTTTTGTTTTGTTTTTCTTTTTTAAAGAAAAGTTTCTATTCTGTTCCTCCATACGAGCAATCTACTTACTGCTCAGCCAGCCAGTCTATCTTGGTCCTTGGGGATAGTTCAAGTGTATGTTGTGATGGTGAAACCAGGAAACTACCCCTAGCAGGCAGTTCTTTCACATAATTATTGTGACCTGTGACTACCTTACCTGAGTTCCTCTTATATAAATTAAAATTTAAAAATATGAATCCACTTCCTAGATATGCTATAAGAAATCAGAATTAACTTTTTAAAGAGTGTTAAACATTGTAAATTAAAAATAAATTTAAAATAAAATATTCTAAGCAGGCAGTATTCAAGTGTACTTTAATACAATGTGTAAACATCAAACAATTATGTAAAAGGTTAAAGTAAGAAGAAAACCATTAAGGGTCTAAGTTAAGTTGCAAATTTCCAGTAGGAGAAAAGGACAACCATAATATTCATCAGGAGATGTTGCAGTATGGTTACATAAGCTCTTCCCTTTGGGAAGCTGTTGCATAGGTTTGATGGCAAAATATGAACTATATTTAAAAACATTGAGCTGCTACTAGCATTCAAATAAAGCATTAAGAAGGCACTAGAAGTACAGAAATAATTAAGACATATAGACATTCACAATTAGTGAGAAAAACTAAAAGGAAGACAAATGAGTAACCGCCAAACTTTTGAATTAATCTAGGCAAAAGTGGCAGTGAGAATGCTTAGATAGGAGTGATTAAATCTGCTGAATGCTGTGTTGTGTATAGTTTGGGATAATAAGAGAATAAGAAAAGATGAGATACTACTGTGCAATAGTACCTTTTATGTAGAAATGTTGGTAAAGTTAAAAGAAACACACAGGTCTCCCCCAATTTACACAATTTTTCATAAAAGATGGCATCTAAGCTTATTTTGCAGGTTTTTGGGAGTTTGCAGAAAGATAGGAGAAACTGCAGAGGCACAAAGATGTCAGAAAGCATGGAGTTATGGAGAACTCTGTTATTCAATATGATCAGACTGTAATGTTTATTTGAGGGAGGAAAACTAGGAGAAGGGGCTAGAGATGGGGCCAGATAGTGAAGAACTTTACATCATCCACCTGAGTTTAGGTTTATCTTCTTATTAAAGGAAGAAAAGGAGGGGTTTTCACTTGCTGCAATTAGACAATGCATAGGAAGGGGGTAAGACTGGAGAACCCTGGGCCACTGAGGAGGCCATTATACGAATCAGTTAGGATGGGAACCTAGTCTATACAGCAGTGACAGTCAAAATAGACTGAGGAAGCTGGATTTTTAACAGATAATAAGAAAACAGAATGCAAAGAACTCAGTAATTGGTGGGAGATGGGGAAGGAAACAAGTTCATTCCAGATTTCCTGTATAGATGACCCAAAGTAGGAAATGTGGGTTTTGGGAGCAGCTAATGAGTTCAGGTTTACATGATAAGTTTAAGATATAATGATTCAAGTTTGACAGTTGAATACATGAGTTTGAGTTCAAGTAAGATTAAAGTAGATTTGAGGTTCTAATATTTAGGCAGAAAAAATTACTAGATAACATTATTTAAAAAGATAGTATAGAATGAAATATTTCTTGTTGAAAATTTTGATTGAACATAAAAATTGTAATGAGCAGATAAACAAAGAAGATTAAAACAGGGGGTGAGAAATTATGGTTAGATAAACAAGAGGAAAATGAGAAAGAAATGAAGTCACAGAAGCCAGATGAGTAAACTGCATCAAGAATCAGGGATTCCTAACTCACCACAGACGGCTGGTAGTATTATGATTGCAAAGTATCTGTTGGCTTTGTCATTCAAGAGGCCATTGATAATTTTCGAGAACAGAATTAGAAATGTAGGGAGTTAGACACCAGATGGCAAGAGGATTATGAATAAACGGGAGTTAAAGACATGAGGAGAATTAGACTTTAGACCTTTAATATTTATAAAGATTTCCAGAGTAGTAGGGCTATAGTTGGAATGGGACTTGTTAGAAATGCAGAATCTTGGAGCCCCACCCCAGACTACTGAATTTATTTTAACTATATCTTTCCTCTTCTGAATCTTCAATGTCCATTATGCCATTCTATGTGCTGTTGAAGTTCCTTCATTTAGCTCTCACTTATAAGTGAGAACATGTGTCGTTTGGTTTTCTACTCCTCTAACTTTACTTAGGATGATGGTCTCTAATTCCATCCAAGTTGACACAAAAGACATTATTTTGTGTCTTTTCATGGTATATGTATATACAACATTTCCTTTTAAAAAATTAATTAATCTATTTATTTATTTATTTATTTATAATCAATATTTTTTATTATGATATTGTGGGGTACAGTTAAGGGTTAGGTATACAAATACATTTCGTTCAGGCACCCTTGTTGATAAGAGGTGTCTCCCCGTCCCCAGACAGATATTTATTACCATTAATCCCATCTCCCTCCCCCCGCATAGTTTCTCACTACTGTCAGTCATTTTCTTATAATATTACATTGAATGTTCAAGGTCCACTATATGAGTGAGAGCACGTGATACTCGGATCTTTGTTTCTGTGAGAAGTCATTCAGTATTATAGACTCTAGTTCCATCCACGTTGCAACGAAATTCATGATTTTGTTCTTTTTTATGGCTGCGTAGTATTCCATCATGTATATGTACCACATTTTTAAAATTCAGTCCTCTTTTGATGGGCAGCATGGTTGCTTCCAGGTTCTTGCTATTGTGAACAATGCTGCGATAAACATACGTGTTCAGGTATCTTTTTTATAGAGTGATTTGAGCTCTTCAGGATATACTCCCAGTAGGGGGATTGTGGGGTCATATGGGAGGTTGATATTTAGAGCTTTTAGGAATCACCACACTGCTTTCCACAGAGGTTGCACTAGTTTACACTCCCACCAACAGCATAGAAGTGTTCCCTTTTCGCCACACCCTCTTCCCCAGCTGTTATTTTTTGAGTTGTTGATAATTGCCATTCTGACTGGAGTTAGGTATATACAACATTTTCATTTTCCACTGATCAGTTGATGGGCATTTAGGTTGATTCCACATCTTTGCAATTGTGAATTGTGCTGCAGTGAACATTCCAGTACAAGAGTCTCTCTCTCTCTATATATATATATATAATGAGCTATGTCCCTTTGGATGGATACCAGGTAGTGGAATTGCTGGATCAAATGGTAGATCTACTTTTAGTTATTTGAGAAATCTTTAAATGATTTCCATAGAGGTTGTACTAGTTTACACTCCTACCTACAGTGTATAAATATTCACTTTTTGCTGCATCTCTGCCAACATACCAATGGCCAACAGACATGAAAAAGTGCTCAACATCACAAATTATAAGGAAAATATAAATTAAAACCACAATGAGGTAGCATGCTACGCCAGTCAGAATTAAAAATTATTTAAAAATTCAGTGATTCTTTTAAGCACAAAAATAATTAAATAAATAGTACCAATTAGTGGAAAAGCTTTACTTCGTCATACCTAAGTCACTTTACAACATCTAAATCCTAGTTCAGTCTACAACACTTGTATCTGTGGGTGTGGACTCACAGGAAAAACGTCCTCCTCTTTTAAGTCCATCAAATTTCCTAAATGCAACTATTAACTCTTCTTCTGGGCTCCCAGAGCATTTTGCTTTTTTACATTACAAGATTTTCACTGTTTACTTGATTCTAGTCAACAGTTAACATTTTTATCCTCTCTCAGAATGATGAGTTCTTTGGTTCAGGGATTAAATATTATTAGTTTTGTGTTCCTAGAACTAACATTGTTCCCAAGACATTCTTAAATTCCAGTTGAGTGTTAGGTAATATGCCCTGTTCTTTTCTGTTGAGGCCTATAAGTTCCTTAAGTTCTTATTCTGTGTCTTATTTTTTCTTTGTGTTTTCCGTTTCTGGCATGATACTGAGACACCTTAGATAATAAATCAAATTGTTTGGTTGATTGGTTGGCTGGTTGGATGGATGGACACATGACACATGAATAAAAACAGCAAACACATAAAATGTTCTTTTCATGAGAGTTTATATTTAAAGAAGAATGCCTTCCTGCTTTCAACAAAAATATACATTTTCCCCAAATCAAAGAGCTTAAAAAGAACATCATATTATTTATGTACTAGTGAGAATCATGTGGATTGTTTTCTCAAAATGAATGTGTTTTGTGTGGTTTTTTTTTAAGTATGAGAAAAAGCAACTAGATGCAGGCACGGATGCTAGTAGAACAAAATCACTTGATAATATTTGAGATATATTTAAACCAGGATTGAAAACAGTGAGTCTAGTATTCAGAGAGCAGCAACACTGGTCTGAGACACCCCACCCCACCTCCCACCCCCCACATCTCTTACCCCAGAAGAGAGACTCAGAGATCAGAATGACAACACTTTTTGGGGCAGTGGAATGGGATGGACTAATAGATGGCGATATTATTGCTTTTATGGGGCTGTAGGATAAGGGTGGGAATGAGTCACTTGGCAAGTGTACCTGGTATGTAGAGAGAGATCAATAAAGTTTTGTTGACTGACTACCTCCAGGCAGGTCTTGTTCAAAATTCTGAGAAGTCTCGAAGAAGACACAGTTTGTGCCCCTTGTCACTTACCTCTACATGGGAAAGGCTTTTACTGAGAAAAACTGAACTCTTCTATTGAGAGTTTTGGGGTCTTTCTTTCTTTCTTTCTGTCAGAAGACTGTCTTCAGCTCTTGTACAAGCAAGCTAGAAACACTGGATAGTTGAGGTCTTAAGAAAAAGTCTTCAACAGATGATAGACATTTGTAGATCAATACTTCACCCCTTTTCTCCTCAATTGAGGTAACTCTGGAGTGTATTCTACACTGTTTCCCAGATTCTCCCCACAGAAATGTGCTCTAATTCCTCAAATTGATGATTAGTTTGTTTGCATATCATTTATTGTCTTATGCTCTTATGATCTTATTTTTAATCCTTTATGAGTGTTTCCTATATATTCCTAGATAACAGCTTGTGCTTAAACCCTTTACTCATGCTCCACATCTGAAAGAATCCAAACTGAGGGAAATCTGCACATGTCATGGAGAATTCCTGACTATTGGGAAACAGAGCCATGCCTCTTCTGATAGAATGAAGATCAACTGAATAAGAACAGTCACAGAGGAGACCCTATGGGGCAGAAGGAGCTGGTTTTCTCTCAAAGCAGTCATCTAAGTAGCAATGGTGACTCATATTTTATTTCTGTTACCATTAGGCCTCCCTTTATATGGTCCTGTTAAATATTTCATACTGTATTAAATATACTGTGAATACTTGAGAGGATTTGCTCCCATCCTATGCTACAGAAGAGGACAAAAATAAGCCTCCTTGAGGCAATTTTGAGAGAGCCATCAGGACTGTAGAGTTCTCCAAGGTGTAGAGGAACCTACAGTGTTAAGAATGAGAGCAGTCAATCATATTTCCCTTTGTCATGAGAGGATGCTTTCATACTATAAATTAAGGGAGTTGTCAGATTTTTAGAGTGCCCCCCCAATTTAAGTGTATCCTGTATGTACTGGTTACATCATCCCAGGCCCAAGCTGGAGGCCTCCTTCCACACATTCCTCCACTCTGCCATTTTGGCATGCTTCTCACTATCCTGTGTCCATTTCCCTTCTAGTTTTCTACTGCTACAACCACATTCCTTCCTGATTGTATAGATACATATGTACTCCATCTTTCATGCTGTTAAAAGCGCAAACTCAAGCTGGTTTTCAGAATTACTATTTCAATAGAACACATTTATTTGGTTCAAAATATTTGGAGGTATTTTATTGTTTTCTAACATAATTTGATGTGCTCCAAGAAACATTTTAATCAAAATACTTATTTCAAACTGTCAACTGTCATTTTGTGATACTGTACTGAGTTTTCTGCTCAGTGTCTCATGAGGTCGGAATTATTGGGAGCAGCTGCATTTTCATCAGGAGTTCAGGGTCCTCTTCCAAGCTCATTCTTGGCAGAATTAAGTCACTGGGGTTGTAGAACCAAAGTTCTATTTCCTTCTAGATGTCAGCTGGAAATGGGAAGGCATACTCAGCTCCTGGCCCCTCTAAGGCAGATGATCTAAATGAACTTGACCTGATCATATGGGCCCTTTAATCCTGAGTCTAGAGGTCAGAGACAGGAGTGAAATCCATCACATTCTAGTCTGGGAGATTTATAGAGCAAGTCCAACAGGGGTAGGGAATCTTGGGGGGCACAATAGAGTTCTGCCTACCACAGCCAATCAAGGGAATAATAATACTTTACTTATCAGAAAAAAAATTTAAGGTTTTGGGAATGATGTGTATACAGTAAAACAGTGTTTTATTTATTTATAGATTATCTACCTATCCATCTATTTATCTGTCTACCTAAATATCGACCTATCTACCCAGATATCAGAAGATCTAGGCCAGTGGTCTGATGTTTACTAATATTTACTCGAAATTTTATTTTAACCTCTTTAAAATTGTTTCTTCAGTTATTAAATGTTTCTTTACTTGCATTTCTCCTTTTTTCTGATCATTGTCAGAATAAAAATGAGATCATTTAAGTGTGTCTTGTGGTATAAATCTCATTTGCTAATTCCAGTCAAGGAAAGAGTATCACAATACTTGATGTGTTCTTAAATCAACTTTATTTTCCTACAAATCCCCCACCAAACAAGTAGGGAAATCATTTCAGTTATTTTAGGGCCTTCCAACCCCAGTACAGTATAAAGGTCCCAGAGTCATATGGAGATCAAAGGTGGAAACCATATCTTCTGTCATCATTCCATGTAGTTAACTCCTGGTACACACTTTGTCCCTACCCCATTCCTTCCTTCAGTTCAAACAGCCGTGCTGAGGTTGAATCACACTTTGGGTTGGAAATCACAGAGCCTTTACTCCCAATGTCTTATTTTTCCAGCACTTTGAGGCATTATCAAAAAAAGGGTGTGGGCTTCTGATATTTGAAGAACTCCAGAATTTCTACTTCTCTCTTAATCTCCATGAATGCCTACATGTAAATCTGGGGAACTTCCTCCCTTCCTCTCTCTGAGTTTCCCTCCAGGTCTGTGTGTGTGCTCCTTGGAAGAGTACAATCCCCAGAAAAACTCAACAAGTGCAGGGTTGCCCAAGATAATCACTCTGAAAAGGAGACCGCCTCCATATGCCCTTAAGATAGATATAAGAAGAGTAAGGAGCAGCATCCTGACGGCCCCACCCACTGCAAGCTCTCAGGTTCACTGCAGCTCCCCAGCATCCTACCTAAGGACAAGTCTGTTCAGAGGCACACCCTCTGGATTGCTCGCCAGGAAATCTAGCATAATCCCAATGGCCTTAGGTTTTGGGAAACAACATCTACATAAATAATTTTTAAAATTGAAATTAATTTCTACTTTTATTTTCACAAAAATATTCCCCAAGGCAGGGGACCAAAGAACTTTACTACCTTTTGAATAAGGAAAGTAAGAAAATGTGGGTAGAAAAATATATATTAATATTTCAAAAATTCTGCCATGCACCATTTTAATCTGTATAATTAACTTTGGGGAGGGAGTGTTATGCCTGTGCTAGTTCCATTTAAACTGGTAGACTTCATTCTGTCCCTCAGTTGATTCTAGACAAGCCAGAACTATATCTGGAACCAAGAGATCTGAAATTAACCTTACTAATCTCAGCAACTTTGGTGGATTGTCAGTCTGGGGTAAAGACTTTGATATTTATATACCCACCGATCCCAAAGTCCTAGAACTTCCATTAGTCATTCCAGTTGATATACATGGGTTTCAAAAACAATTGTCTGATATATACTGAATTTTTCTCATTTGGGCTGAGACTGTGGACTGAATCACAGACTATTTGTCTAGGGCATTGGCAGCACACTCAAGCCATGCTAGCTGCCTCTTTCTAAACCCTGAATCTTGCCCTCATGCACACATATACACTAGCTAAGATGCTGCTTCTTATAGAATGAACCCTTGGGACTACGTGCAGTGGCTTATGCCTAAAATCTTAAAACTTTGGGAGGCCAAGGGAGCAGGAAGCTTGAACCCCGAAGAAGACACCATCCTGGACCCACACAATCCTTGCAACATAGCAAGACTATCTCTATTTTAAAAAAAATAGGACAAACCCTTAACACCCTCTTGGAAAACTCGAGACCTGCCTCTAACCTGAGACATCTATTACAGGACTTTATGTGTCTGACTGGTTCATTTGCATGATGATGACAATAATACTACAGCTGATGACAGTAAAAATACAACAATCATAACTGCGGTTGTAGTAGCACCAATCTTGACTACTGACACAATTATTATCGATACCATTGCTAATAGTAGCTAACATTAATTTAGTACTTACTATAAGTCGTTTCATCCTATGTCACCATGATGGGTGCCTTATTGTTATACCCTTTGTATATATGAGAAAACTGAGGGACAAGGTATATTTTCACATATTCTATGAGTAGTACACGCAGCATTTAGTGACAATGCTAAATGCTGTGTGTACTACAGTTAATCCTTGAACAACATAGGGTCCACTCATATGAAGACTTTCTTCTGCCTCTGTCATCCCGAAACAAAAAGACCAACCCTTCCTCTTTCTTCTCCTCCTCAGCCTGCTCGAGGTAAAGATGACAAGGACAAAGACCTTTATGAAGATCCACTTCCACTTAATGAATAGTAAGTATATTTTCATTCCTCATGGGTTTGTAAAGAATATTTTATTTTCTCTAGTTTACTTTATTGTAAGAATACAACATATGATACATACAACATACAAAATGTGTGTTAATAGACTGTGTTATCTGTAGGCTTATGGTTCATAGTAGGCTACTAGTAGTTAGATTTTAGGGGACTGAGAAGTTATATGTGTATTTTTACTACACGAAGGGTCATTGTCCTTAACCTCTGTGTTATTCACGGGTCAATTGCAGTTCATTTAGGATCCAAATAACCCTAAAATGCAGGTAAAGTGAAGAAGTCCAGATGCAGTGCATTAAGGCCCTTATCAATGACCACACAGTGAACAAACTTTGGTCTCATGATCCCTGGTTTAGTGCCCTTTACTCTGTGCTCATGCAAAAGTCTTATAATCTATAACCATGCTACAGGGATTTGTTGATGCTTTTAATATTTTATGCTTTCTACCTTTTCAAGATAACTTGATAAAGCAGTTCAGCTTTCCAAAGAAATAGCTTTAAAGATCAGTTAATGTGTTTTTTTAAAGTTTCTTTTTATTTAAGCTGAAGCTACTCAAACCATACAATAGTAGCAGGGAAGTCCTATCAGCTTAACACATTATATCAAGCCACAATTAGATTACAAGTCCCAGGATCCCTTTCTGCTTTCTGTGCAGAAATTTCTGGTTCATTTCCAAAGACATGTATTCTCCTTATACAAATTCTTGAAAAACAAATTTAAACACTTTTCTTATACTAATTTTACTTGTAAATTTCATTAAATATGAATGTCAGCCTATAGTCTTTCCATATTTAATGTTCGTTAAAGAGTGGAAGATATTTCATATAACCTTACTTATATAACCAGAAATTGAGAAAAGGAATTAATATTTTTTCTTACCACAAAAGGCTTTATTATATATAATATAGAATGGCTGTGTTTTATCATTTTGACAAGTTCTACTCTGCAAGTTTTACCTTGCATCTGTCACCATTTGAAGTTACCTCAAATGATGTGTTCATACATATTCTCTGTCCATAAGAATCTGTCCATTGGAAAGATGGTTCTAAGATGCTGTTAGCCTGTGAGCTGTGCCAGAATTGTATTTTAGCTACACTGTAATTCTCCCAATTCCCATATCTTTCTGTATTTGGGTCTCACTCTCTGGAATGTTTTCCCTTTTTCATTCTAGGTTCAAGCTTATCAATAATCTTCATAAAATCCTTTAAGACTGTTCAAACATTATTTGCTACACTTTTCCTGATTCCCAGTGGCCTCAACCCCATGCCCATGAATTTGTAATATTTTAAAATGCTTTTTGTGATTCTCTTTCTCACTAGATCAAGAGCTCTCTGACAGAAGGAACTCTGTTAACTAATGGTCATGCTCCTTATATTGAGTGTAAATCCAACCTTGTTGGACATAGTACATCAAAGGAAATGTTTGTTGAAAAAAAATTCCATTTCCTCACTCTCCTTTGCAGTCTGTATTCCAGCTCTGTTGAATTTTTCTGTGATCTGGTTTTTCCCATTCCCTATGCCCTCATTTATGATGTGTATGTATATGATCTTTCTGATACATTTATATGATCATTGCAGGCAGTACTTATGCCTGCAATACTTCTTCCAAATTCCTACTCCTTCCTTCAGTCAGCTAATATCAACTACTCATCCCTTCTTTTTATTCCTAAAGGATTTTCTGACTCTTGATGAAATGTACATTTCTGGAAACAAGCAATCTAGGGGCAGAGGGCAAGTCAGCTTTGTTTATCACTATATTCCTATATCTAGGATATTTCCTACATGAAGTGGTTATCCAACATATATTTCTTGAATAAAATGGTTGAATGGATTTTATTCAGACACAGGCTTGTCATTTTTACACTCCATTTAGCTCTTCCATTTGGGTTTAATGTTGTAAGAACGTGGAAAGTCATTTCCCCCACAAACTATGAGATTTCATGCATCTATGCTTTTGCTCATAGTGTTATTTCTTTCTTACATGCCCTTCTCTTTTGTATTTACTCGCATAGCTGTCACTAATTCCTTAAGACTCAGATAGCAAGTCATCTTGCTTGGAAATTGTTTTCTAAATCCCATGTTGGGCTTACTGTCTCTTTTCTCGTTGACTACAGCCTCCTGTATTTACCTCTGTCTCTGCTTTTAGAGAGTTACCCAGTGGTCTCTAAATTTTTATCATATTCTTTATCAATAACATTGCTGAATATGCATCTCAAAATATATTTATTTATGTATGTATGCAGGTATGTATTTTTATGTGCATATATTTTATATATACTATTCTATAAATTATACATTATAAGGTACATGTAAAAAAGATGTGGTAAGCACCAGATAAAGACAAAATAAGAAAATTTAAGACATTTAAAATGTCTCAATGCATTGAAGAACACATTCTTCTTATGAGATTATTAATACTTTTTAAAAGCGAACAATGTAACTTAGTTGGTTTGTTAATTTTGAAAATATTTAATTATTAAAGATCTAGTTACTTAAAAAACTTAGGAAGCTCATGCAAGAAAAAATTGATAAATTGAACTTCATCAAAATTTACAACTTCTGCTCATCAAACAAAACAAAACAGAAAAAAGAACTTGTATCCCAAATAAGTAACTTCTAAAACTAAAAACTTAGAAGGCACAACAACAAACACCTTTTTTAAAAATGAGAAAAAGACCTACACAGACAATTTACAAAGAAAAATGGCCAAAAATCATGGGGAGACATGCCTAATAGTATTGTCATCAAGGAAACAGCAATTGAAACCACAAGGAAACCACCACACCCTCATGGAAAAGATAAATTAAAAGGTGAACACCACCAAAAGTCAGAGGCTTTGCACAACAGATGGAGGGCCTCATGCATTGCTTAGCACATTCTCATAAAGTTAAATGTATACCAATCCTATGACCCACCAGGAAGTACAACATATTTACGCACAAAATAATTGTACAAAAATATTTGTAAGCTTAGTCCATGCTAGGACAAACTAGTATATAACTCTAATGTCCTTTAAACTTTGGATAGTTTTTTTGTTTGGTTGGTTTTTTTGCAATATGGTACTTCCAAACAATGGAATACTACTTAGCAATATTAGTCAAACTATTGATACACATTATAAAATAAAAAAGACCTCAAAAACATTATGCTGAGTGAAGGAAGTTAGCTACATAAGAATGCATACTATGTAATTCCTTATGTATAAATTTCTAGGACTGGCAACACTATGAAAAAAGAAACAAGAATAGTGACTCTGGGCGGGGGTATTGATTGAGAAAGGGTCTGAGAGAATCTTCTAGGATAACAGAAATGGTCTTTATATTGATAGGAATGTGAGTTACATGAGAATGTACATTTGGAAAAACTCATCTCACTGTAGAGATAAATTCTGAACAAAACAATGATGGGATGAACCAGAACCCACACACAAACACACAAACACGCATACACACACACACACACACACACACACACACACACACACACACACACACACACACACTCTTTG
>NW_007252264.1:221969-228383 GCF_000164805.1 Carlito syrichta | reverse complement strand
TTCAACATTTTGCAAGATCATTAATGTCATTAAAATACATCAACATTTTGTAAAAACAAGAACCACATGATTATCTCATTAGATGGAGAAAAAACTTTTGATAAAATTCAGTATCCCTTCTTGATAAAAACCCTCAAACACCTAGGTATAGAAGGAATATACCTCAAAAGAGTAAGTACCATCTACGTCAAATCCACAGTTATCATATTGCTAAATCACACACACACACACACACACACACACACACACACACACACACACACACACACATTGTTACCGATAAGGAGCAGTATAGGAAGAAGTACAGAGAACATCAGGATATAGAACTTCACTGGCTATTCCTTGTTCTGTTGATCTCATTTTGGAGTCATATGAATATTTACATAACTAACAAAATTATTGAAAAACAGTACATGTGCATTGAATGCCAAATGAATTGCATGGGCTAATTGCACGTTGCATTTCTGGCATAACCAAAAAAGAGGAACCACTTCAATTAACTTTAAAACATAGCAATTTGACTGTCCACTCCTGGTAGGATATACCCAAAACATATTCACAATATTAATCATATTGTTGTTGATAGTGCTGGTTTTTATCATCCTGAGCCTGCTGTGTATGTCTTATAGAATATGAAGAATTGAAGAATTATGCTGATGTTTTGAGGACCAATAGTTTTAGACTGAAAGAAAAGTGATACAGATGAAAGATAAATGAAGTTGATTAAAACTAAGTCATGAATTTGAATTATTATCAGTATGGATTTGAGACATTTACCCATCTTACAAAATTTATACTTCTTTGCATTTTCTACTGAAAAATTCTATAACGTATGATCAGTCGAGTTGCAAAGAGTATCTCCTACATCCAGATTATAATTTCTAATATTTCTCATTAATAAAACAGGACATTTTGGAGAAATAGTTGAACTGACATTTGGATAAAATATGTACAAAAAATAATGAGGCTATCAAAGCCTAAAGGGGGCATGCCAAAAAGACTTACATATAAACATAAGGGGATCCTCACTCAACAAAAAAATACAAATTGTGATGGATTGAATCATAGCAAGCATGATTAAACCTATGACCACAAAATGATTTTTAAAATTTCACTGGGCTTCTTTGGATGATGATAGAAAACAAAATCATTACATTGAAAATTAGTAAATAAGGGAAATATCTGTTATTAATGCAGCCTTTCCTAGACAAACTGTAGCTCAGGTTAACCAAATTGTTGTTGTAGATGTTTCCCTTTATAGAATGATATAATTAGATATCAATATTTTGCAGCCTCTAATGAATCATTGGGTCTAACCTATGACTGTTACTATAAATACAAATAAAGAGCTAAATACTATGAGACCCCTAACTGAAGCACACAACATTGACTATGAAGTATTCTTGCCAAAAACCAAATTGAATCCAATCTAATCTATCTGTCAATAGGTCTAACAACTAGCTTCTAGGATCCCTATTTAAACAAATAAATTACTATATTTATTTTTAAGACAATCAGGGAATTTTGAAAGATAAATTCTATAAAGATGCACAAGCTCAAACAGTAGACAGGCATCATAGACTGAGATTATGAGATGAAGAAACTCATTTTTAAATTTCATTTATAAATTATGCAAATTGTTGTTGAAATTAGTCTGGCAGCTTTCCAGCTCCTTTGATATCATCAATTTTCCTGAAAACTGATCAAAACTATTAATTTGAATGATTTAATAAAAGGATCAAAAACCCACAAGAACTCTTTATTTGAAAGATTTTATTGGATAAATAACACTATATGGGGGGACGTGGCAAGATGGCGACAGGGCAACCCGGCGTCTGAAGCCCTCTGCAAGGGAGATCTGCAGTTGGTCTCTGACTCTCGCCCGGGGGGCTGGGGACCCCAGCATCACAGCCTGCTCTACAGACAGAGCTCGGCCGCTGCCATCGGAACGACTGGACAGTTTTGACTGCATTCCAAACAGTCCCACCACCGCCGCCGCCGCCCCTCCCCCCACCACTACTGCCGCTGCTGGCGCCGGCGCCACCGCTGCCGAGGCCTCTGGGAGGGGTAGCATATCGAACCACGTGGCTCGAGGAGATCCACAACTAACCGCTTCAGGGAAGATCTGCTGGGATCGCTGCCACCTATCCTGCGTCCGAGACTGTCCTGCCCCCCTGGCGTGGGGCTCCTGTTGCCTGATCAGAGGCAGGCAGCCATCTTGTTCCTGTCCAGCCCCACCCCCTCTGGGGCGAGCAGATGAGATAGCACCACCTGCTGGCGATTCAAGGTAACAACACAGAAACGGGAGAAACAAGCTTGATAAAGACATAGACCAAACTGCTGAAGGAAGGTTAATCTGAACTGTCCTTCACAGCAGATCAAGGGCGATAGACTCTAACTGCAAACTAATTTACCAGCTTGAAAAGAAAACTAGAAATCAGACCTGAAAGGACATTGGACTTAAACGAAAGGTCTCAGAGTGTGCTTCATTGATTCTATCAGATTAATGACTTAATTCTATTCCTACTGTATTGTTCCCTTTTTTCCTTTTTCCTTTTCCTTTTCTTCTCTTTTCTTCTCTCTGTAAACCATATCTTTGTATACAGGAACAGCACACTAACAAGGTGGTTGGTTAGCTTGTATATTAGCATCACTATATGTTTTATTTTTATTTGTATGAGAGTTGGTTCAACTGTAGCTGTGGTCTATTGTTTTTATCTGTTTCAGTATAGGGCTCTCTCTCTATTTGTTGGCACACTCGTTGGTTTCCCCCCTTACTCCTCTATCTCTCCACTCCCCTCTTCAACCCACTATCTGCTCCATTCTCTCCCCTCTGCTAACCACATTTTATTTCAGGGAGTAAACCTACAGCCCCACTGCACGGACAGATTCCAGGACAGTGGAAAGTGGGTTCCACATTATCCACACGCCTGTCAGTGAATACCAGGACCTGCAGACAGATTTTGAATCACAGTTCTCCCCTTAAATACATCTCAAAACTGCAAAAAGGACCACCTCCAACCTACAGTGCAACTTCAGAATTGAACAAAGTAAGAGGACATACATAAAGAATAGGAGATTGAACAAACAGAAGTAAAACCAATCCCTTTACCCCTGAATAACAGAATTAAAGAAGACGGTGACGTGGAGGGAAGGAAAAAGTAGAGAGGGGGAAAAAACCGCACAAATGAAGAAAAACCAAAAGAAGAATATAGGTCCTACACAGACCCCTGGGAAATCAGACACTGAGAAAACAGATTCTGGAACACAGACAATGAAGAGTCCCCAGAATGACTGGTTACATGCAACAAACCCAGACATCAAGACATTAATGGAGAGAATTTAAAAAATTGAGGAGAGGCAAGAAGAAAACAGGAAGGAGCTGTTGTCAGAAATGACAGCAGTAAAGAATACTGTGATGGAAATGAACAACAGACTAATAAGCATGGAAAGCAGAGTCAGCCAACCCGAAGAAAGAATCTCAAAGCTCGAAGATCAAAACACAGAACTAACCCAAACTGTCAAAAGCATAGAAAAGAAGCTTAAAAAGACAGAACAAAACCTGCAAGAGATGAATGATCACTTCAAGAGACCAAACCTAAGAATAATTGGGCTTCCTGAGGCAGAAAGAGAAACAGAAGCCACGCTGGAACAAACATTTCATGAAATCATTCAAGAAAACTTCCCTCATCTCATTAAGGATGAAAAAATTCAAACACAAGAGATTCAGAGAACCCCTGCAAGACAACAAACGAGAAGACCAACTCCCAGACACATAATAATTCACCTAAACAAAGTAGCTATGAAAGGAAAAATCTTAAAGGCAGCAAGAGAAAAAGGCCAGACTACCTACCAGGGAAAACCAAATAGAATAGCAGCAGAAATATCCACAGAAACCCTTCAGGCCAGAAGAGCCTGGAGCCCTATCTTCAAAGTTCTAAAAGAGAAACAATTTCAACCAAGAATAACCTACCCAGCCAAACTAAGCTTCATTAGTGAGGGAGAATTGAAATCTTTTCCAGACATCCAATCCCTAAGAACCTATGCTACCACCAGACCACCTCTACAAGAAACACTTAAGAGAGTACTGAACACAGAAGAAAAGGAAAAAAGAACAACAGCATTCTTCACAAGAGTACAGGCAAAAGATTAAAAACACACATGAACCAACTCCAAAACCCAAAGAAAGACAACAAATAAACAGGATCAACTCTGTAAGAACCTTATGACAGGGATCAACTCTTGCATTTCAATTATTAGACTAAATGTGAATGGAATAAATGCACCACTGAAAAGACATAGAATAGCAAAATGGATAAAATATCATCAGGCAACAATCTATTGCCTTCAAGAGACTCACCTCACTAGAAAGGACACCCACAGACTCAAAGTAAGAGGATGGGAAACAAACTTTCAGGCGAACAGAATACAAAAGAAAGGAGGAGTAGCAGTCTTAATTTCAGGCAAAATACCCTTCAAGCTATTAAAAATCAAAAAAGATACAAAAGGCCACTACATAATGATAAAAGGCTCAATCCATCAACAAGATATATCTATCCTAAATATATATGCACCCAACATAGGTACACCAACTTTCATAAAGCAACTTCTTGGAAAACTAAAGAAAGATATTGACTCTACCACTAAAATAACTGGGGACTTTAATACCCCACTCACAACCTTAGACAGATCATCAGGACAAAAAATCAGCAAGGAGATCCGGAACCTCAATGTGACTTTGGACCAAATGGACTTAATTGATACCTACAGAACACTCCATCCAAAGACCACAGAATACACATTTTACTCATCACCACATGGAACATATTCTAAGATCGACCACATACTCGGCCATAAATCAAGCATAAACAAATTTAAAAGGACCAAAATTCTACCAAACACCTTCTCAGACCACAGTGGAATAAAAAGAAACATTGACACCAAGAAAGTCCCCCCAAAACCCACAAAGACATGAACACTAAACAGCATGATGCTAAACAACTCCTGGGTCAACGACAAAATGAAAACAGGGATCAAAAGATACCTGCAAACAAATGAAAATGAAGAAACATCTTACCAGAATCTCTGGGATGCCCTGAAAGCTGTAGTAAGAGGGGAATTTATATCCGTACAAACACACATGAAGAAAATGGAAGGAACAGAAATTCACAACCTAACAAGCCACCTAAAGAAGCTGGAAAAGCAAGACCACAAAAACCCTAATTTCAGCAGAAGAATCCAGATCACCAAAATAAAAGCCCAAATCCAAGACATAGAAGACAAAAAGATAATACAAAAAATCAGTGAAACAAAAAGCTGGTTCTTTGAAAGGATAAACAAGAACGATGGTCCCCTAGCTAGACTGACCAACAAAAAATGAGAAAAAAACCAAATAAGCATAATCAAAAACACAAAAGATGAAGTCACATCTGACCCTGAAGAAATACAAAAGATCATTAGAGACTACTATGTACACTTGTATGGAAACAAACTTGAAAACCTTAAGGAAATGGAGGACTTTCTGACATCACACAACCTACCTAGGTTGGAACAAGAAGAAATTGAGACCCTAAATAGAGCAATAACAATCAAGAAAATCGACTTGTAATAAGAAAACTTTCTACAAAAAAAAGCCCTGGTCAGATGGCTTTCCAGCAGAATTCTACAAAACATTCAAGGAGGAGTTGATACCAATCCTACTGAAGGTATTTCAGGCGATTGAAAAAGATGGAACTCTCCCCAAATCATTTTACGAAGCCAACATCACATTGATACCCAAGTCAGGTAAAGATCCAACAAAGAAAGAGAACTACAGGCCAATATCTTTGATGAACATAGATGCTAAAATTCTCAACAAGATCCTAGCAAACCGGATTCAGCAATACATCTCAAAAATCATCCATCATGACCAAGTAGGCTTCATTCCTGGCATGCAAGGCTGGTTCAACATTCGTAAAACCATAAATGTAATTAAATACATCAACAGATGTCAAAACAAAAACCACATGATCATATCACTAGATGCAGAAAAAGCTTTTGATAAAATCCAGCACCCCTTCTTGATAAAAACCCTTGAACATCTAGGCATACGGGGAACATACCTCAAAATAGTAAAAGCCATCTACGAGAAACCCACAGCCAGCATACTCCTAAATGGACAAAAATTGGAACCAATTCCCCTGAAAACTGGAACTAGACAAGGATGCCCACTCTCTCCCCTCCTGTTCAACATAGTATTGGAAGTCCTGGCTAAAGCAATCAGAGAAGAGGAGGCAATCAGAGGTATTCAAATAGGAAAAGAGGAAGTCAAGTTATCTCTCTATGCAGATGATATGATGGTGTACCTTGAAAACCCAAGAGAATCTGTCAAAGGTCTCCTTACATTGATAAAAGCCTTTGGCAAAGTCTCAGGAT